>NC_072735.1:51817453-51940695 GCF_026930045.1 Uloborus diversus
TTGTTTTTGCTGTTCAGCTTGCATTCGAAAATCGCTTCGCTTTATTTGTTTTTAAGCACTGAATTAAATAGTGCAATAAAATACAAGGTTGCTAATATGTGCTGAAATATTCATACATTTACGCAGTACATAACAGGAAAATAGGAAACAATAGAGGATTGGACAAAAAGCAATTATTTTCATAACACTAATTATTTTATTGATTTATTTTTTCCTTTTTGCTTTTATCTCAGTATATATTTTTTTTTCTTTTACTGTTAAATGTAAGATGATCTATCTTTCAAAAGGCCTCAACAAAACATTCTTCAAACAATTGACTGATCGATCCAACGTGTGAGCAAGCGAATTGCATGGACAAAAACGCTTTAAGTGTGGGAATGATATTCTAAGAGGATAAAAAGTATTCTTCGGTGCCTTTTGATATATTGTGACACTTCAAAACGACCAATAAACACAGAGACATCCTTTTGATGGCAGGACTATGGTCGACTTTTATCGTAATTCAGGTGACTTTTAAATCCCTTCTGAATGCCTAGATATCAGTTACTCAAGCGTGGGAAGTATTTTAAAGATAAATGATTACAAAAGATCAAAACTTGCGGCTAATCCCCTATTTCCCTAAAGGATACTTTTGTGCATGCAACTAAAAGCCCCCAGCTGAGAGAGGAATAACTAGACCGACTGGGAGGTCTTTATTCTCCAAGGACCCTCTTTGCAAACATCCGAGCAAGTTAGTTCCATTCAAAGAATGGTCAGAAGGTTTTAGTGTTTTGTGGTCAACCCTTCCACATTATTTTCTTACAACAAAACAGTTTAGCTCAGAAAGGAATTTCAAAGCAAGCTTTTATGCTTATATGACGAAACATGTCTTCAGAAGGAAAAAAAAAAGGAGATCTTGCATGAAATCGAGTCGGATTTTAAATCTTTTTTTTAAACATACTTGGATAAATTTTAGTTAGTTTCATATGATTATTTACTAATTATGGCAATTTGATTATTGAAAAGAAACCAAATATTTAATTTATATTTTTAAAATCTCATAAAAGAAGGTACAATTAAAACATTGGAGCTATTTTAAGACAATAAATAAAATCTGAAAAAGAATGGGAGATAAGGAATGTTTCGTTTCTTATGAGTAAAGCGTATAACAAAAGAACTCAAGATATTATCATTTTATTCGCACTGTCGTATCTATTTTATGTTTTACATAGACAACTTTTACGTATAGTCAATGTGATCGTCATTTCTTTTTTCGTGAAATAAAAAATATTCAAAACCGTATCACTAAAAATCCATCAAATGGTGCCGCGTATATAAAAAGGTATAATTTGCGTTTCAAAATATCATGGTTTAAAAATAAATAAGTAATGAATAATAATAATAGTATACAAAAAAATAAAACGCGTAGTAAACACATTATGATAAAAAAAAAACATACGCGTACAAAATTAAGATATATAAGATAATTAAAAAAAATAATATTGCGAAAAATAAATTATAAAATTTGAGGATTATAAACAATTTAGTGAAGGATACTTGTGTAAGAAGGTGGATTTTTGATAACAAGAAAAACATATTTTTGTTTATTTGCTTTATTCAGGCATAGAAATATTGATAAATATGTAAGGAAATATTTTCACACTTGTTCATCAGGAGTTCAAATGCCAGAATGCTAAGAAACAAAGCTTCCACGAAAAGATAAAAATAAAGTGCCTGATTATTTGAAGTATTATACGTGTCCCATCCAAGAGTACTTGAAAAGTTAATATCTTAGTAAAATAAAATAAATTACAACAAGTTCCGTGAAATACTCTAAGTTACATCCCTTTTGTCTCAGAAAAGAGCTTGATTACCGCTCCCCTAAAAGCTCCAGAACCCAACAGAGAAGCGCAATAACAGGGTTCTGCCCCTGGAAGGATCGCCGACACATATTCGGCCGAAGCAAAAACTGCTAGAATCGCCGTGACGACACAGGATCGTCGAGGGCAGTTAGGAACCATTTTCTTGCGACGAGCCTGAATCGGTCGGGGCAGTATTAACACAAACTGCGCGGCCGATCCTGTATCGGCCGGGGCAAGGAATGGGTTAATAGTAGAAAAATAATCATACCTTTTTTGCTTCATCTTGTCACTATTTTGTCCCAATGTATCTATCTTTTAATTTCCATAGTAAAAATTATAGTTGGCTCTCACGCAAGTAAAATACAAACCTTCAACTATCTTACTATAATGCCGATTGCAGAAGACAAAACCCCACGTGGAATAGTTTTATTGCCAATATCCGGTTGGACCCTATCATAAAGATTTCCATGTGCATTCAATTTTCCCATTTATTTACTGGTTTAAAAGCAAAAGGAGATGTCGCTCTAAAGCAATCAACATGAACCCATTGAGTCTTGAACGAGTCATGAAGTTTTTATTACTCCTATTTTTATTACACTTGCATGTCTCTTTTGTTCGAGATTTTTTCACACGGCCATCATCCATACGCAAATTCCACAGTTCTTGTCTTATCTCATCTTTTTGCTTCTACAAGAACTTGCAGAAACGTGGAGAAACGCACTTTTACCGGCCTGGATCACAAAAGCTGACATCACTCTCCGAGGGGTCCTATTTTACTCCTGTCACCGGAGTAACTTAACCATACGTGGAACCCAATTGACAAAGCTGTGTAGTACCGCCGACACCCCCGGAGGCGTCGCGTCCGTAGTACACTTGGAGAAATAGGGAAGGAAAGAAAAGTTGTTGGTTAAAATTTTATTTGCTGGAATTTGCAAGAGATAACTTTAGGATTACTCTCGAAATCTGCGTACTCGCAAACTCTGTAATGCGAGGCGGGGGCACACCACTAAGGCGCCCACGGCCAGAGAAACCAAAGAATCTTTTTAAAAATAAATCGAACATCTAAACTCCTCCAGGATGTGATTACTGAATAGGCCAACTAGGCCGTAGCTTAGGACCCCTGATATTTATGTGTTGAGTTTTGCCCTCAAATGAGTGAAACTACTTTAGTTTGCGGCTAAAATTGTTTTAGCCAATGGATAGAGTTTGAATACAGGGCCTCCCCCCCCCCCGAAAAATTTTGGCCTACGACCCTTCGATATCTTAGTCGGGCCCCTAATACTTTTGCTAAAATTTTAAAAGTTGAAAATATGTTTTAGCAAATATTTGAATAAAAAACGAAACTCAACACATATTAACCCAGGAGCGGCTAAACTGTGCAACTGTGATTTTAAACACATTTTTAAATAGACAAAAGAAAAAAAATTATATATATATATATATATATATATATATATATATATATATATATATATATATATATATATATATATATATATATACATACATGTACGGAAAGCATGAAAAATCCGCAAAGTTTTAAAATCTCTCTTCAGGGGTGCCCATCCATCTAGGGGGGGGGGGGGGGTCATGGCGCAGACTGCGCCATTAAAAGTTTTAGGGGGGTTGTTTTGAGGGGTATTTTTCACTTTTCTGGGGAGGGGGACTCTTGCTTTGGGGGGGGGGGTTCTTCGTGATATTTAAGGAGGTGCATCCTTGCTCTTAGGGGGGTTGGGCACCCCTGAATCTCTTAATGATAGTCTCATCAGTTCTAAAAGAGTGAAAACAAAAATTTAACTTGATCAAACGATTGATGTTAATGTTTCGTATCTCAACTTATATAAAAGGCACACAACACCTCTAAACATCCCGGTTAATAGAGGAATAAAATGAAATTCAAAAAACGGATTCAAAGCATTCAAAAATTTACCGAAAATGCCGTGAAAACTGGTCGAAGTATTTTCACGAAAAAATGTTTTGACCAGTTCAGGTGAACAAAAAATTCCGTGAATTTTGGTTCATCACAGAAAAGAACATTAAATACCATCAACATCAACATAAATGAAATAAAATTAATTAATGAGACAAAAACGAATTCAAAGAAAATTTCAAACAGACAACAGAAAATAAAATATTTGAAAGAAAACCCTCGAATCGAAAAAAACATGCCTGAAACTTAAAAGAAATACAGAATGAAAGCTAATTCATTTACCAAATCAGTATGAATTCCATACAATGTGAATACTTTTTTCAAAAACAAGATTTACAGAGAACAGTTATTATTAGAATACTGTTAAGTCCTGAGAAACTCTTGCTTACTTGCTTATATAACTTAAAATTGAAATGGGCATCCAAAAAATCAGGATTTAAAGTCCCAACAAGTCAAAACCTTAAAATAATAATAAACTTGTAAAAATATTTAAACAAATTAAATCAAAATTTAGGTAGAAATAATGAATCATTCAAAAACAACCACTCTTATACTTTTTTTGAGCAGGGGGGGGGGTGGGGAGCAATCCAGTGGGTGGTTATGGGCCCTGATGATTTTTTGCAGGGAGGCCGAACATTTCTGCTGGGGGCCTGTAGACGATTTCTAAGTTGACTATTTGGTAATCCGGCCCTGTTTACGGGACAAATTCAGAGAATTTAAAGCTCTAGGGGCCCCTAACTTAAAATTAATGTTTAACCGGAGTCCTACCAGGCTTTAATTAGGCCCAGTGTGCTATTTGTATAAAACTAGAACGAGTGATCAAAAGCATCCCGGACAGGGCCTGATTAAGATATAGGAAGGTTCTAAGCAAAGATTTTTTGGAGCCACTATGCAGTCAAATCTTACTTTTAATCATTGGCTAAAACAACTTTAGCCATTGGATGCCCCTAAAAAGCAAGGGCCCTAGACCACAGCCTAGTTGGTCCATTCAGTAATCAGGCCCTGATCCTGGCAAAACGTATAAGGAAACAAATTTAAATAGTTACAAAAAAATCAAAGAATTGTAAAATCATTTTTTGCTACAAAATTTTTTTCGCTTCATTTGGAGGCCCTTCCTAGCTTGGGGGCCCTCGGCGATCGCCGACTAGCCGACCTGGCCAGTCCGGGTCTGGGTCGAGCGCAACCATCCGTCGAACCTGTATGGATTGACCCATAAAACAGAAAGAAAATGCTATTTTTCTGAATTTTATTTTACGTTTGGAAATCAAAAACCAATTTCGAGTTTCTTCAAGCAAATAGTAGAAACACAGCTCTATATTCTTGAAAAATTTAAAAGTTTTCTGAATTTTCCCTCATTTGAATTTTTGTGTGTACGTGAAGGGGGAAAATCATCATTTTACAAAATGTCACTAAGTTTAAAACTGTTTTTGAAGACAAATGAGTCAAAATACAACTTCAAAAGTAAGGTATTTCTTTTATGATACTTAGCAGAGTATTGGGTATTAATTTCATCAAAGCTAATGCATTCCTTAAAAATTGAAATTAAAAAATGAAATGCTTAATTATGAGAAAATTGAAATATTTTCAGTTTTTGAGACTCGGTTAAAAGTTAACTATAATAACTTTGAAAATTTTACTCATATCAGATTGATTACCCTACTCCTTAGATTGCAAAAACATATAACTTTTATGTTTTCATTAAATAGTTAACAAGATACAAGCCATCAAAAGTGCAACATTTAGCATTTATGAGGATGCTGTTCAATTTGACCAATTTTCAGTCGCATGTAACTATTTAAATAAAAAATTTTAAGCAAAAATATTTTAGATATTTTTATACAGGCATAAAAGGAACCTTTATACCAAATTTCATAAAAATCTGTTACCATGCGGCCACCACTTTTTTGCGAATTTTGCTGATTTTGCATGGAATGACCCTTTAGTGAACAAATACCTTTGCTCTGAAAATTTAATGAATTAATTAACCAACGTTTTTAATCACAAAATTACAAATTATTGCAGACACGTGTTTCGGTGTTAGAAAGAAAACCTTTTTCAATGCAAGGAAGTCTGAGCTTCTGGATGAAATGTATTCCTCGCGGATGACTTTTCATAAAGACGTTCATATTTCTTTGCATTGAAAAAGGTGTTCTTTGTTGCACCGAAACACGTGCCTGCAGTAATTTGCATTTTTTGTGCTTCAGAACGTTGGTTAATTAATTCATTTAATATATACTTTGTTTGAAAGTTCTCGAAACATTGAAATGAGAAATGAAAATTAATTAAAACTGAGATATTAGTTCTGCCAAGATCATACATTTTGAACGGTGAAAATTCCTTTAAGAACCTATAAAGGCCGAGCTGTAAACTTACCACCTTTCACCTTTTTTTTTTTTTTTTTGTATTTTTTTCCCTCTCCCCCCCCCCCCCTTTTTTTCTTTTTTTTTCTTCGTTTTCTATTTATTTGTTTGTTTTTCATTTTGAAGTGAAATATAATTTTCTTTTTTGCTAAAAGCCAAACAGTTAACGAATCTAAAAAATATGTAGGAGAAATGTGTGCCACATGAAATATATTTTGTAATTAAATGCTGCGGAACAATCAGAAATACCGAAATTCCAGTAATTTAAAAGCTTTTATGTAGTAAAAAAATATACATAAACTTACCATCCACGACACTTTTATTGAGGTGGAACTAGTAGCTTCTACTCTGATGTCAGAAGGGGGAGCAGCAGGAGCTAAAATATTTGCAAATATTAATGTTTCGCATCTGTGATCAACTTATGTCTTATTTTAGTTGGATGAAAAGAAAACTCAAATTAGTTACTTTTACATTAAATAAACCATTTGACAAGCTGTAACATTAAAAAAAATCGTCGTTTTTTTTGATAAAGTTTCTCTATTAACATGATGTTCATGAAAAAACATTAGTAGAATGTTGAGAGCAGTAAAGAAAAAAATCAATACAGTAAAGAGAGCCAGTACAGCATTATTTTTATTTAACAAATGTTAAAAAATAAGTAAATATAAATGCAATTTAAGAACAAATACCGTATTACCCCGCATTTTCCGGCATGCCGGAAAAACACGAGGTTGACCAGCTTGCCGGGAAATTCGAATTATCCGGCATGCTGGATAGTTTGAGGTTTATTTTGCAACAACACGAAAGTAAATTTACCCTTTCAGTCGCAATCAGAAAGCAAACCAATGTAAGGACTGTAAGTCATTATTAATGGATTTAATTATATGCCAATAAAGTAATCATTTTAGAAGCATTCATCGCTTTCTGCGATTTGTTCTTAATTTTTTTAAATACGTCGTTTTAGGTTCCTTTTAGAGAAGTAAGTTTAAATTTTTATGTATTGAATAGCTATGGTAATTTTTTTAGCACTGGTTTAGGGGAGGTAACTTACTGCTTAAATGTTTGCTTACTTAGTTTAAATTATTTTTTTATAAAATTATTCGTAATTAAACAATTGTTTTCTTGCTAAAATAACAAATGACATTGTTAGTAAATATTTTTTACAAAATTAAACTTTTCATTAATATTAATAAGATATGTATAGAACTTGTATTCATTTTTAAGCTGAACATATAGCTTTTTTACTATTTTTTTTCCTGACCTTGATTTTTCCGGCATGCCGGAAAGGACCATGCAAGTGTTATTGAAAAATCTGGTGACGCCCGAATTTTGCACCATACCGGATTGCGGGGTAATACGGTAACAATGTCCAGAGCTTAATACACCACGGAATATTTCCTTTGAAAACCACGATCATTTGACTTCGCTATAGATATTCATTTGAATTAGCAACTACTATATAAGTTATGCAATGAACATCACTAGCTCCACAATCTTGGTATAGTATTCGCTTTAGATTCTGTATTACATCGCATGGAATTATCCGTAGAAGTGTTTAGACACAGGTTTTATCATTTCACGTTCAAAAAACTTGTTTGCTGATCGATAGCATACATGATTTTACATTTTAAACTGCTTTTGAATCGAATTTCGTTCGTATCGATGGAAAGTTCATTAATGATATAACTTTTTCAAACTAAAACTCTATAAAAAAAATATTGTAAGGTTGACCTGGTCAGTGGTCATTGAAACTACACCTGTGCAGTTTCCGTTTCAAGAACTCATTACATCGTTCGACTCTTGGTGCATGACAGTAAGAATATTTCATATGGTATATATTTTTTATTTTTTATTTTTAAAGTTGGAAAACATTTGCAGTTTTACGTAAGGTTTTTAAATTGGTTGAAAAAAAAAAAAAAAAAGAAAGGAATGAATCACCAACTCAGTGAATAAATTCTCCCAACCAGAAGAAAAACAGAATTTTGAAATCGTTTCTTTTTGGAATTGTATATATAGGAGGAAGTTACTAGTATGAATTCTTCTAAAAAATACTTTAAAAACTTATTTAAAGGGGAAAAAAGGGGGGAAACCCGAGGTGTTCGTTCATTGGATGTGTTCATTCGTTGATTGATCTACCCTACTTTTATGATGTTCTTTGAACCAACAAAAACCTAATTACTACACAAATAGTTAAATAAAGAAAAGAAAACAATTTCCAAAAAAAAAAACGAAATAACTTCTTTCCCTCACTACAACATATAAAAGTGGTAAGTAAGTTTTCTAAATGCAAGTTATGCATGAGCGATTCGTGTTGTTTAGTTTACTTTGTTCTGAACTTCCTCAGACAAAAGACCAACTTTGAATGACAAATTTTAAAATGTGTAGTAAGTACAGAAAAAACGAGCTGATGTGTGCATCACATGACTTCTTTTTACTCCAATTTAATGCCATTTCCCCATTACTGGCAATTTTGATGTGATTCAATAGTTTACTCCCTAAATATCACCAACAGTGACCAAAATGAAATCAGATTAAAAAAAAAAAAAAAATCGCGAAATTTGTCGCCAACTTGGCGACCAAAAGACTGGCGATGTATCGCCAAGTGTCCGCCAAACTATAACACCACTTGAGTTTACATCGAAATTAACAATGATTTCTCTCCAAAAAGGGACAAAAGATCATTTCAGAAACACCCGAATGCAAGCAACAGGAGAAGTGCAGAACTAGACCCCACTAGGAGTCCACGTGCCAAATTTCAACTTTCGAGGGCATACCGTTCTTGAGTTATGCGACATACATACGCACATCCGCACATACGTTCATACAGACGTCACGAGAAAACGCATTGTAATTAACTCGGGAATAGTCAAAATGGCTATTTCGCGTGTCTATATGTTCTTTGGCACAGATCCCGTGAGGTCGAGTCAAAAAAAAAAACTCAACATTTATTCGGGGGTGAATAAAATGGAAATTAGGGTCGATTTTTGAGTGAAATTTTTTTCGCGAACACAATACTTCCTTTTTTGTAAAAGGAAGTAAATATATTGAAAAATTATCTTATTTTTTATTTTTGAGACAATTAATGTCTCCTTGAGAATTAATTCTAAAATAATAGTGTTCTAAAACAGATGAAGAAAGACTTGAGTGCGTATTTTATAAAATATAATGTAAGAAAACACAACGTCAAGATAATTCAGCAGCATATTAAACCATTTTCTATTGTTCTGATAATTAAAATAGGATGCTCTCCGATGCACATGTGAGTAATTTTTTTTTTTTAGAAAATGTTATTTTTACTTAACTGTAAATAAAATTGTAAATAAGAATAAATGTCCTTTGGAGGTGCGATTCTAAAAACATAGTTTTCTTGTTCAGATGAAAGAAAATTTGAGTGCGAAATCGATAAGATTTAACATAAGAAAACATAATATTTAAGGTATTCAGCAGCAAAATTAAAAATTTTGTACTGTAAGTAATGTTAATTTTCTGCACTAATTTTTCAATACAGTCATTTAATAACAAGAAAAAGTACTAGTCATGGGCAGCATTTGCACATTTTGTGTATGTTGAAGCAATCTTTTTTTTTTAGGTGTTATTTGGGGACTTTTACGCGCAACGTTATGCCTGAGAAGGTTGAAAACATAATCCACAGTTAGTTACAAAGAATTTAAAGCAATTAAACACATAATACAGGGTGTCCGTTTATATGTTGTAACAAAAACCATACTTATAACAAAGAATTTTGAAGCTTTTTAACACACAAAGTTGGGTTTGCCGCTGACGTGTTGAAGTGCTTCAGGTACCCAAAACTGAAAAATCCGAGCCCTAAAAGTCAATGCCTACATATATCGCGGGAAAAGTAATTTGAATCTCGAAGTTACCTCTTAAAATCGCTTTTATTACATTCAATTGTAACGAGTTAGCCATCACTTCGGGTGTTCTTGAAAAATAAGAGACTCATTATTCATTCCAGGTTATCCCGTGCCTACCACTACACGTGGTTTAACTGGTGAGGTATTAGTTGAGGTAATAATTGAGGCACTGAAGACAGCTCTGTCTTTTGATCCAGACCAAGAGCTGACCAACGCCAGATCCAGTACCCCCAAAGGTATTGATTCCATTTGTGAACTTGGAGGGCTACGTGACCGCCACATATTTAAAGTGCCCCACTCTCTATTAGTGAACATGGATGATATTCGACCAGCTTGGCATCGTACTCGGGACTCCCTTGTCATGAGTGCCAGCTTTAGCGATCAGTTCACGACGATATTTTTTTTAAACACAGCTAATTTATGTGCAATATTTACATGTAATATGCACAAGTGCTTCAAATTCTTGCCAAACCCATATATTCAAGTGTTATTGTTGGGGCCAACCTAACCAGGCAGAATCGTAATACTGAGATTTGGATACGTGTATCAAGTTAGATTTGCCTCAATTATAGAGGTAATATTTCAAATTCTACACGAAGTTTAACGAAATAAACACCAAATTCAGCAAGGCAAGATAATAACAAATTAAGTAAGGAGTAAGTTCCCCTTCTTGGTTTATTTTCCAGATCATCAATTCCTGACCTTTTTATTTCTTCTCACCCCTTAATCGAAGTTACTGTAGACTTCATTACAAATGTTTCAGCATCTTTTATCACATTCCACTAATTATCGCGTAAAAGATCCGAGAATTCCAGACATTCATTCTAGTGGATACATTGCTGTACGTACAAAAAATGTGGTGCCACTTTACGGTAGAATTTTATAGATTTTCTCTTTCCAAGATGTGCCCAAAAAGAAGATTTCGATGCATTTGATGGCATTTAATCGCTTTTTAAAGTTCTCGTAAAGGCAATGGATGAAGAGTCATGAATCATGTAAGCATGCGTCTTACGCATTTCGAAACGTTTGTTCGCTTGAATGCAAGCATTTGAGTTCCATTTTACGCCTTACTGTGAGAAAAGTAGGTGTTTATTTTTTTATTTATTTATTTATTAAAGAACTTAGCTGAGTTAAATACGTTTTGCTTTATGCGGACCTAACTAAAAAAGAAAATAAGAAAAAACCCATGGATATCCATGTACGTTTGGTTGAATTTATACCTAAATTCATAAGAGTTCATGAATTTTTTGTTAGGGTGAATGAATTTAGGAAACCAGAAAGAAATGTAGTTATTTTGAATCCTCGAGCACTGCACTTGAATTTCAGACAATAGTTTAAAAAAAAAGATTTTAAACATACATTTCTTGTTAGATTTCGTAAGAATAATCACTTAGACTAGACCAATTAGCAGTTTCAATGTTCCAATTTCTTTTACAGAGTATAGGAGAGATTTTGTTTTATTTATTTAGTTATGTATTTTAATCTTTTCCATAAATGAAACTTTTTTTTCAAAATTTAGAACGCTTCTTTTACTATTTAACCGCGACTTTTACCAGTTAAAACTAAATATCCTTTTTTCCGACTACATGAGGGAAGTTAACTACTTCAAGTAGTTTATTAATTATTACTTACTTAGTTTCTGTGTTATTTATACAAAAGTTATTATATTCTTAGTTATGTTGAGTAAAAAAAAAAGAAAATATGATTCCGTAAGAGGTCGTCCACAAATAATATCACGCTTTTAGGAGGAGATGGGTTCGTGAAATTGTGACAAGTAGAAGAGGATTGGTAACAATAATTGTGACATCCCGCTTTTCTATATGATTGACTAATGAAGCGTGACATGTGACAAGAAGGAAGGGAGAGTAAGGTGCAGTTTGACACTTTGTGACAAAAAGCGGGGAGGGGGTGGGGGAGGGTCAAACATGGTGAAAAAAATGACATTTAAATAGAATCCCTTATTACTAAAGTGATTGAAACGGTCTCGTACATAATTTGTTAAATGTTTATCAACACTAATTTTTCGTGAGATTTTTCAGACGCATGCATGAAAAAAAGCATGTGAAAAATATGCAACAATAATTTTCAATTTTCAAAATTTACATCAATCATTTGATTTACAAACAGTATTTTATACAAACTCAAAATCCCATCAATCTTTTTATACCTATTCATGATTATGCCTTTTAAATGTAAATTGCTTAATCCAGTTTTCTAAAGTACGAATTCTGCTGAACATTAGTAGACGTTAACTTCAACAGATGCATCTTTTAAGAAAAACTTGAGACATTTTAAACTACCCGAATAAAAGTTCTAACTTTTAAATTAATATTAAACGTCATTAAATCCATTAAAAACAATTTTCACGAACTACTTCCAAATTCAGATTTCTAAAAATATTTAAGAAATAGTTGTGTAATGGCTTGGTAAATAAATCAATAGTTAGAATAGAATTTTCGAAGTTGCGCGAGCATTTTCATGAATAAAATTAAAATTTCTGTTTCGATTGTTTATCCAATTATTCTTTCAGATGGCGAAACAGAAATTAAGTGACACAAGTTCTTGCCAGAAAAATAAATGGGGAAATATTGTTTTAGATGGAATGCATTATTTTAAAAGGAACTGAAGTAAATTATAATGTACAATGTTTTTGTATAGTTGTCGAATACAGTCGAAATCGACACTTAGTTTGCAGGATTATGAATTTTGAAAGATGCACATATTTCTTTATTTCGTCAAATTATTATGCAGTATCTCTCGTTTGGTTGGGTTTAAATTCTTGTTGAAATTGAAACTGATGTTAATTTTTTAAAGCTGGGGGGAGATGAATTTTTAGGGCAGCAACATGTCTTATTGTCGAAAATTAGAGAACTATACAATAGACAGAATGAATCAAAAATACATCACGGCTAAAACAAATTCAACAACTACATATGGAGAATTCTAAGGGTAACTGACTGACATTTTTGAAGAAAATGATTTGCATTTTGTAATATTCAATGCAAAATATACATCGTAAAAACAATATTTTCCCTTGGAATATTGCATTTTTTAGACTGATTAAATTCTTAAAATACATTTTGGAGAATTTTAAAGAATTTGTTAAAATTACGGTAATTGACTGATATACTTATATTTAAAATGTCAGTCATTTACCATGTATTTAATAAATATTTAAAAATCATCCAAGGTGTATTTCAGGCATTCAATTATGCCATTAAATTCAGCTTAGAAAATACAATACCGTAGGGCAGAAGATCGTTTGCACAACATATATTTTGCATCGAATGTTACAAAGTACGTATTGTGTTGCTTAAAAAATGTGAGTCAGTTACCCGTGGAATTACCCATATACCTTCAGACAAATCCGGGTTTTATATAATAAAAGCTTATTCAGTAAATTACCATCCTACAGCCAGGGTTAAGGCAGAAATACATGAAATACACCGCCAGCTCAATCAATTCCAGGCGAGGACTGCAGTTTCGTGCTTAATAGCACTCATCAGTCCGGCATAGGAGTGACTAAGCAGTGCTTATTCTGTATTAGCTACCAGTTTGTTTGGTATTCTTGTCTTCCTTAAGAGGTTTTTCCCCTCTAGCTCAATCACTCCTTTGCCGGGCTGATGAGTGCTAATAAGCACGAAACTGCAGTCCTCGGCTGGAAATGACTGAGTTGGCGGTTTATTTCATTCATAAAAGCGTATTTGGTGGAATTTTTTCCATTTCAATGTTCCTATTAGTTTTATTTAATGGATAGCTCTGGGTAAAAATTGTAAATCAGTTTGAAATTTCTGCAATATTGGTTTTGCAAACGTTTGACAAGCAAATAAACTCTTTGCTTTGACCAGTTGGCGAAAATTTCTGAGCCAAGGCACACCTATAACGGAAAACGAGTACAAATTATTTTCCGTTCCCCCCCCCCCCCTTCACCTTACTCTTTCTTTACATATATTTTACTCTTTTATCTAAATGCAATACAATTTGTAATATCATAACTTCGAAAGCTTCAATGTGATGAGATAATTTAAGAATTTGAGTTTAAAAACTTTTTTTCCAATATCCTATTAAGAATTTCAATATTATAGATTTTAACTAGTTAAGTAAATGCAATATATGTTCTCTGTCAAAAATGGCGCCGAAGAACGTTCAATTGCGAAAAAGAAACTATGTTTTGAAAGAACAAGGAACGGAATGAGAAATCACCAATATTTGTACGATCCAAATCGGTCGTTTTTAGTTTTTTTTTCTTATAAAATGATAATTCCTGTAAGGTGTATAAAATAATCCGTTTTTGAAACTATGCAATATGAAAGGATTTAAAACTTGTTTTATAAACACAACATCCAGTAGAAAATATTTTTAAAGTAAAATTGTATGAATTGATTTTTTTTTAAATCTAATGCGGATGAATGGAAAACTATCAGTCAAAATAAATACTAATATTACAGAGTTTCGACGCGGAAAAACAGACATTACGTTAAGAATGAGACAGATTTATCTTTAATTTCAAATTTTGACAAAAAACATTTTTTTTTTTTTTTGCCTAAGGAACAACACATTTGAATCCGTGATTACTACGTATACCTTTTCAGAATATGTTAAACATCCAAAACACATAGCAAAGAAATAAAAATGAAGGTTCTGTGAGTTATATGGATTTGTCTTACAATAGTGCAACGCAAGTTTTCTGTTGAGCGTTCAGTTTTGATGCAGGAGATAAACAGAAACTAAAAATATTTTCTGACGGTTAGTTCTGAACTTACGTCAATGTGGAACTGTGAAATCTAAATGAATGTTTTGCAAACATTGATTTTTACTTCCAATTTGACGAGTATGTATTTTTCAATGTTTAATTTAAGTTTAAGAAGCATTTAATAGTTAATAATTCTAATAAATATTCATTAATATAAGTATTTATTTGTAAAAATTATTATATAAACTGGTTTATATAAAGTCGTAGTTCTGCATTCCTGCATCTTCTTCCTATCATTCTTCCTGTTTATGAGAGAGCAATTCGTTTTCTTATTTTAAATTATACCAAAAAATATCATGATGAACGAGCAATTTACTAACACGATTATTATACTGATAAAACACTTGAATTTCATTAAAAAGGTATGAATACAATAGTCATTTTATTCAAATTCATCAAATCTGAGAAAATGATCTTTTGTAAAGCACATTATCATTTTTTTGTTTTAATTTTAAATATTTAATGTCCAAAAAATTTCAGTAAAAATGGTTTTTTTAACTTAAATCAAAGAAAAAGGGATTGAGTGGAAAATTTTACTAAAAAAAAAAAAACAATTAGTAATCGAACAGAAAGTTTTATATTATAACAGTTACCTTCTTCATTAGTAGTAACAGTTATTGGTTCGCTTGGCTTGCTTTGTCCTAGAGAATTTTCTGCAAGAATACGAATGTTGTAGGTTGTAACGGGCATTAGCTCTCCAATCACAGTGCTGCTTTCAGTTACGGATGCAGTAAGACTTTTTGTTTGCTCTAACCATTGTTCTAAAAATGAAAGACATATGCTTACGTCATAAAATAAGGAAAATGATTGCAACATGGAATAAACATATCATAATTATTTCATGAAGTGTTATGAGATATTACATGGAATGAAGTAAAATGTAATAAAAGTTATAACCCATTTTAAAGAAGTAATTGATATAAAAAAGCACTCTAACGCAATAAAGTAAAATGCTGCCCTAAAATGGAAGAAATAATTTGAGAGACAGAATGTACTACATGATGGTACGAAACTTACAATAAAATACATGCACATTTTTTTTTTATTTTGCTTGGTTGAAGGCTGTGAGTATTTTGGGGTTTACATTAAGTTTATTTAAATAAAAAGTGTTATTGGACTCATGTTTTACTGTTAAAGTCTTATTCGTTACTATCTGTTGCAGTCTGCGCCTTTTCATAAAAAATTAGGAAGCAACTGACTATTTTTACTGCAACTAAAATAATTTTTGCATGTAAGTTGTTAAAAGCTTGGGGAAAATAATAGGGAACTGAAAAGCACGTACACGTGTTTTAATGTCATATTTATGTTTTAATTGAAGAAGCTGTATTTTTTAAACATGAGCGTTATTATTTCATTGGAAATCTGCACTGTGTTTGTCGTTTATCGCTGAGCAAAAAGAAGTACTCTAAGTATTTGTACCAAATTGTTGGTTTAAAAAACCAATTGATACTTTGTTTTAATTAAATGATTTTCTAGTAACTATTAAATACATGCGTATAAGTTTATTGGCAAAAATTACGCTTTTAAAAGGTTTTTTTAAGTTTTAGAACACGTGTCTTTAAGTATAATTGCACATTTGCATTTGTTATTTGTAAACTTACACCAACTTACATCAAGGTAGATAATGTTAAATATGTTGTTATATTTACATTGTGCTTATAAAAATGCGCAATGAGTTTGGAAAAACTCAATGAATCTCGCCACCATCATTAGCTCCAAGTTTGTAAAGGGTAGCCATAATTAAATTTACCGTGTTTGCACTTGCATACAGCTCGATCTAAAAGACGAATGTCATTGAAACTTATAAATTACAGGGACTATAGGGGAAATAAATTTGCAATAAGAAAGCATTTGCAATAAGAAAATGTGTTTCAGTTGCCAAAGAGATGCATGAAGGAAAAACAATCTTTGAACAAAAAAACTTGTTTTTATCACAGAACTGGTTCACAGAACTTAAATCAAATTGATTCAATCACTCACTCAAAGCTTGTCATATCATGTTCAACAGTAATGCAAAAATATTATCTATCGATTGTAACAACTTAAAGAAGAGAATTGCTTTTGATGAAGATGCAAAAGCCCTTGTCTAAGGAGTCAAAATAAACTAGTATTTGCCTTCTGCGCATTTCTTTTCTCATTAGCTCTTGTAATAGATAAACCAAGCTACAACGACATGAGTTTGTTGAAATTAACTCGATAGGGGTCTAAGCAGGATAAATTAAACTATAATGACTACTGTGCACTTTCTCTGTACAGGGGTCTAAGCAGGATAACTTAAACTATAATGACTACTGTGCACTTTCTCTGTACTCTGTACGCAAAGTAAATGTTTTTTTAAAGTAAACTGGAGTATAACAATATCTTTTCAACAAAAAAAAAGTGCCATTAAAACTTGCCATTGTCTTTAAATAATGTGATTAAATTTAGAAAACTCAAAATGAATCGAATGTATTAAGTTGTACTGTTAGAAGAATTTACGAAGAGTTCCATAAAAAGTGTTTAAAAATGCAATAAAACGCATGAAAGTAAAAACACCACAATTAGTGCCAACTTTAAGAGAATAAATATATTTCTGCAGAAAAATAATCAACGTTTTAGCTCGCAAAACTTAAAGATTACTGTATACAAAATACATGCTTCAGGGTTTCAGAGAGCCTCTTTTTCAATACAAAATAGTGAGTTTTGAATGTAAGGTCATCCGATAAAATAACGGAAATAAACATCAGGCAGCTTAAATAGCATAAATAGCGAATAGACAAAAGGTACAAGACAAAATGGAACCCCAAACCGAAATTTCTTACAAGATTACACTGCATACCTTACGTTTAGTTTTTTTTTTAGTTTTCGGCTCTGAGTTTCATTTTATCTTTTTTTTTTTTTTTTTTTTGTTGCTTTGATATTTTCACTTTAAGTTCTCTTCTGTCTATTTTCCTTGCTTTTACCGGATATCTTTACTTTCAAAAGCTAACAATTTTACATTGAGAAAAGAGTTCCTAGGAACCTTGATACACGTGTATGCATTAATCTGAATACCTACATGTTTTGTGCGATAAAACGTTGTTAATTTCGTGTAATTAGTAGTCTTAGTTTTTTTGTTCCATACACTTTTGACTTTATCTTTTTAACTGCTAAACCCAGTTCATTAGCAAGTTTTAAATCTCTTTTTAATTACTACTTAGTTTCCAGTGTTGTCGAAGACAATCTGAGGCCCTTTTTTGAAAAAAAAAAATAACTAATATTATAGTTAGATTTAACTAAGCTTTAAGCTTTATACATTTTTCGTTCAAATGATTTACTGAAGTCTCCAGAATACTTTTATAAAACAAGAAAAAACGAATAGTTTAACTAATAAAACATTTGTAACGAGTGTCTAATTTAACTTCACGAAAACTCGATAACAAGAAAAGAATCAATTGTAAAGACTAATACCCTTTGCTACCTCATAAGCGAAGCTTTGTTGTGTAACTTGTTTTGTAAAACGATTTTTCAGTTCATTTTCAAATTGTAAGAACTTCTTTTTTGCATTTAAAATCTTGTTATTCTTTCCTGAATAAGATTAGACAGGCTGGAAAATAATGGAGAAACGAACTTTATAATTTTACAATGAAAAATCATGAAATAATAAAGTCACAAATTTCAGCAGGAAACATAATGAGGTTGGGCTTTGTCGGGAGGCTGAATATAACTTTAATGAAAGAAATTCTTTTGAAAGCTCAGACTTCTGCTTCTTGTAATCCCATTCCGAATGGAATGAAAATAACCAAACGTATTTCAAAGATTAAATTTCGAAAATACGGAGAAGTTAGAGCTCTGTAAAATTATTGCTACGCTGAGAAACATGTAAGGTAGTGGATTAGAAAGGATAAACTAAATGATTTCAAGGAATCTGAAATTTTATTTCCTTTCTTTGCACATTTGAAGAACTTTAAAATAAGATTTAACACCTCTAAATAAATCTGAAAATGAGTTGTGTTGTTTCAGAATTGCGAAAAACAGTTCTGGTATTATGAGGAAATTGAAATATTAAACTTGTAATTATTCACTGTCAAGACTAAGATAATTTACAACTTGAGATTAGTACAGTTCATAAAAAAAAAACATCTTTTGATGAATTATTTTTTTAAATACTTCATCTTGAAAATGAGAATCACACTTGCAACATTAATACTAGAATTTTTTTTAATGCAAAATTAATGAGATGAATTTCGGAGTTGTAGTTTAACGTGTGATATAAATTCAGAATCTAAGGTGCATTTATCGAAATGATTTTCTGATGATGCCTATGTTGATCAATATATAAATTGGAATCTGAACTAAAAATTAAATTTTCTTTTGTATATGTTTGGAACTGTGTGTTGTTTTTATAAATTATTAATCCTTTGAAAAATATAATTTCTCAATCATCAGCAATTTTGATTGCTTATAGTAATTTTACATACTAATTGCAACTACAGGGTGCGGAGAAAGTTCTCACAATCTTATTAGATATTTCAATAATCTGTAACTAACACATAATTCAGCTAATCAACAAGTTAAAGAAATAAAAACTCTTTATTGAAACAATAATAATAACATTGAACAAAAAAATTATAACAATTGTTTAAAATTGGCTCCTTGGGCTTCAATACATTTACGGAGCCACAGTCTGAAATTGCCGACGATGCTCGTGCACGCATCCACCGTTATCTCATTCCAGGCATTTTACAGTGGTTGGACAACCACTCCGTGGACGGTCGGCAGTCCCTCCAGACTCCTTAATGTTTCACACCGTCATAGACTGTTTTACTCTTGAATCCAGTCGATCGAATAATATCGGCTGTTTTCATTCCCTTTTTTCATTCCCTTCTTGTGTAATTCAACGACAGTAACACGCACATTTTCGCGATCCATAGCTCACTAACTCAATGAACTAACAAAGAACAAATGATTAAACCTCAAATACTTTTAATGCCAATAAACAATATGTGCCAAATAAATCACCAACATACGATTTCAACACCAAAAAAAAAAAAAAAAACGTTTTAAACAAAATCGTGAGAACTTTCTCCGCACCCTGTACAATACATTTGATGGCTTCTGTTTTTAAAATAGTAAATGTACTCGTATTACTAAAATTAAGGTATTAAAATTGGCATAGCAACTGTAATGAAGGAAAAACACGGCTTCGAAGCACACTGAACATTTTATTTTACAAATAAGGAATGTAGGATAATGCTAACATAATACACATATAATAATTGTGTAATAATAATGATACGTAGTAGTAAATAATAACGTGATAGAAGACTGAACAGTCAAAACATGCCTCTAAAATAAAAACAAAAAGTCTTTTAAGATACTAAATTAATATACATCTGAAAAACTAATGTATGCTTATGAGTTTGGGATCTTGCAGTCCGTTTGTTCGTATGTGCATCTGTTTGCACCTTCAAACTCAAAATGTTTGGAGAGATAGTCCAAATTAAACGAAACAAATTTTTCTCACAAGATTTTGAGAAAGACCTTCTATCCCCAGGCTTCTGATTAAAACAGATTTTGGTTCATTAAAAAAAAAAGTATTATAAGTGTCATCACACTATGTAAAATTGAAATCCTGTACAAATTAGATACCAATAGG
Source organism: Uloborus diversus (assembly GCF_026930045.1). NCBI lineage: Eukaryota > Metazoa > Arthropoda > Arachnida > Araneae > Uloboridae > Uloborus > Uloborus diversus. Next base: position 51,837,827 of record NC_072735.1, read on the forward strand.
CATGTTTGTTTTAGCATTTTATAGAAAAAAATTACGGTAACAACAATCTGCTTGTCATCTTTTTTGTCTTGATCTAACGGAGAAACTTTGATTGTTTGTTTTTAAGATACTTCTTCATTAGCCACCACTAGTTATATTTACGGTAACATTCCATTAAAAAAACTATTAACTCATCAAGAGTGGATACAGAGCACCATTTCAGGGGAAGAGTTTATGCTAAAGAATGAGACCCCCCCCCCCTCCCAGCATGAACCTGCGGTTTTGGGTACGAAAAGTTTTTGAAGCTGCTTCGATGGTTAACAAAAAGCACCAAATCGGCTAGAAATAGGCAACGAAGATGAGCATGATCAATACTAATTAATTGCGTAAGCAATGAAGGGAAGTATTTTTTTCAAATATTTACTTTTAAAAATAATAAATAAATTGAAAAGATTACTGAAATCGTTTACATTTTCTTCATAAAGTGTTCGAACACAATGTGAACGGATAATATTGTCGACTGTTTAGGGGGGATGGGTTTATGACTCCCAAGATCCTCCCCTTCTATCCACCAATGTTACTTATTACACATACCAATATTAATCTTCATCCTCCCTGTCCGCAACAATCTATATCAACGCCTACACCAAAGATTTGAAGCATTTATAGTGGTCTATACCCATTAAGTGGCACAATATCCAACTCTTAGAATGGCGAATCATAAAAATCTGCGCAGGGCAAACACTCAGGAATGTTATTTCGATGTTATAACTTTCAATCTCCTGAGTAGATTTTATTCGAAGATAATTTCCGGAGTTTTTTTTTTGGCTCTGTTAGTGTTTTTTTCGTTCTTTCTATGTGTGTATGTATGTGTGTGTATATATATATACTCCTTTTTTCCCTTCTATACATTATTTATTTTCGCTTATTTTCGCTTTATTATCTTCTTTCATTTTAGTAAAGTTTGTAATACAATGTTCCAGTTTCGGTGATTAAGTATTCACTTAAATCTATATAAGTTTGTTTTTAATGTAAATATGTACAAAAAATAAATTACCATCCTGTCTTTTCAATTGTATGATGTAACGTGTCAAAGGGAGATTTCCACCATAAGGTTGAATCCAAGTAATTGTTATTGTTCTACTGGAGACTTCCTTTACTTCCAAGTTTCTAGGACTGTCTGGTCTTTCTATTAGAAAAACGAAAAATAAAATATTAACTATATACAACTAAAATTAAAAAATCGCACCGACAGTGAGATCTTGGGTAAAAAGCACTGCTGCGTTATGCATTGAAATAATTCAAAGTAATTTAAATATTGCATAGTAATTACCAAAAAAACGTAAGGAATGCAATATAAAAGGTAATTTTTGCGTATAAGGGCTTTACTTCAGACCCCGAATCGAATTTCGGCCAAGACGTTTCAGGTATATTCCCAACATTTTACATTTTAATGAAGAAAATAGATTAAAATTAGCAAGGGAGATATTTTAAAATCAACGAGAGAAATGTATCATAATCAACAACAACTAAACAATACTCGGCCAGCAGCAATACCAGCAGCAACGTGCAAATTCTCGCAAACAAGGTCAATTAGAAAAAACAAAAACAGAAAAGTTTGCTGATCAGAATTTCCATGCCATCGCCTTAAAACTTTCACTTAATAAAAATTCTTTATTTATCAATTCTACAAAAATATTTGCAAATGTGTGCATATTTTGTAATGTATATGATACAAATAGAGCAAAAAAATGTTGCCGAATGAAGTAATATAACGTATTTGAGTAGAGAATCGGGGAAAAGTTGTAATTTTTTTCAATACGGATACGTTTGGTCTATCAACAAAGGTTGTTTACCTATCCATCAAAATATAAACGGCTGGCCATAAAGAAATGCGAACTGGATTTCCCAAGTTCTGCACACAAGATAAAAGGCAAACAGCCAAAATTATTTCTAATTCAAAAATATACCAATGAAGGAAAGCAAGAATGCTAATTGGATGCCGAACGTGAAAAAATGAAGTTTGTTTCGAAGCTGAAAGCCATCTAGAAAAACAAAGGATTTAAAACTACAAAAATTAGTATGGAAATATCACACAATCAGGTAAACTATAGTTATTGTTTTTGAAAGCTTTTTCTTTTTTCCCGCTATCGTACTAATTGTTGTTATCACTTTTTCTTGCACTAAATCCCAGTTATTGAGGAAACGTAGGTTAATTTGACAGATTTAGATTAAATATTCAATATTTTTGTTAGATGGAATGGCGAGAGGGAAGAAGATGACGGGAATTATATTTCCAGAGGGAAAAAGTGTAAAAATGGACGAAAACTAGATTTTTGGAAAAAAAAATACAAATTGCATTTGTTAGCTCTAAAATCTACAATACTGTTTTTATTTATGTACTTTAAAATAAAATCATTTCAGTTTGTACATAAATTTCGTGGAAAACTTGAATTTTCTAAATCTAAGATAACACAGGGGAGCAATGTTTACAAATATTTCTGCAAAGTTAAACTTCGACTGTTTTACTGTAAAATATATACATTGATATAAAAACTGGTTAGTTTTCATCTACAACATAAGTTTTTGCTCTCTATATCTTCTGTGAAAGTGACCTCTTTCCATGATAGAACTCGTTTTAGAGCAAACCCTACTGCTTTCCTTAGGGTTGCAATCAACCTTCTTTAATCGAAAAAAAAAATGCTAAGTTTCCAAAATATATTTTCTTTTTTTTTTTTCTTTTTTTTTTTTTTTGTACTTGCAAAAAAATTTACTTCATTCTAATAGAAATGTATAATAATTTATTGTTAATCAGTAACACAAAAAGGTCAAATTTTGTATTGCGTATGCAAGATATGTAATTTGCGATCACATATTTTCCTTTCTTTTGTCTCATTTTTAAAAATAGAGTCCTATATTTTGGTAAATAGGCGCTTTGGGCTCTAGGTAACTTAAAACCGTTACTTTATGCACAAAAAATGAGATCCTTTTTCGTACTCAGAAGCTATAAGTTATGAAAAAACAAGCCATAGATCAAAGATAACCCAGTAACTGGGCCCCGGAGAAATCAATACTCCCTAATAGCATTCATTCAAAGCTGACTAAAGAAAATAGAGAGAAAGGGATGTTTTTTCGTTTGTTGTCTTGTTTAACATTGAACGGAAAACCTCTGACTCATAACAATAAAATTATACGTTAAGCAACAGCGACTTTTTGACATATCTACGTTCTACTAGTGTAGGATGATTGAGAAGTTTTAAGACTATTTTTTCTTTTTTTTTGAGAAAGGGAGAGCACGCGGACGGGCTGGAGAAGTAGTGGGGAGTGTCGGTGAATGAACGGAAGCTGCGGCAGTTGGCTTTGGAGCACTGGAGAGTGCGCATCGCTTGCTGCGTGAGTGCGTGTCATTGACCACGGTCGAAAAGTTGGAGATACGAAAGTGGAGAAGCACGTAAAGTGCTCCGCCGCTTGAAAGATCGAGTCCAACGCGTCCGTCCGGCGAACAATGGCGATTGTATTCTCCACCAAAACAACGCACCCACTCATACGTTGCACGCTGCCGACGAAGTTTTGGTCAAGTTCAACGTGACAAAACTGCCGCAGCCATCCTACAGCCCGACTTGTCTCCAAGTGACTTTTCTCTCTTCCCCCGAACCAAGACTGGTTTGAAAGGGAAGCGATTCGACTCCATCGACACCATTCAGCAGGCTTCGACGAGAGCCATTGACAGCATATCGCCCGATGACTTCCAGAAGGACTACGAGCAATTGAATACACGCTGGCAACGATGTGTGGATGCTGAATGATCGTATTTTGAAGAATTTTAGACCGCTGTACTTAAATGCCCAATTAATTTCCAATTCTGAGATCAGTTTTAAAATTTTGGAATCATACCTTGTGTTTCGCTCATCGAAAATAGGAAATAGGCGTCAAAAGTTGAGAAAAGCGAATTGTCGGGCGCAAGTTTTTATTCAAATTTTTCATCGTAGAAAAATAAACAAAAATGATAATCTTAAAAGGTTACTACATTTGATGTATTTTTCTTTGTCTAAGTGTAAAATGTTAAACATTCTATAAACGTTAAAAATCAGAGCACTAATTTTCTTTCTTTTCTATTTTCCATTTAATCTTTAGAAATTAATTTTAAAAAAAATGAAATTCAAAACTAACGATGTTGGCTATTTTTACACATTTCTCCTCCCACAAAATGGCTTTCCTTCCCCTAAAAATGCCAAGGATCATTTTCATGCATTAAAAAGCACTTCTGTAATATATATGCTAACATACAATATCTATAGATAGATGATCAGTAGCTATTCATGTTGATTTTATTGTCAAATTTTGATTCGAATTTTATGTCCAATGTTTCTAATAGCATGAAAACTCTTGTTTTCCAAATATTAAACAGTACAAAATATTTCGATTTTATTTATTTATTTATTTATTTTTTAATTTTGAATAGGAAGAAATAACACATAATTCCCATGAATAGGTACATTTATACAATGGTTAAGCTGTAAATGTTTTACTCAAAAATTTAGTTAGTGTAACTGAACTTTTTGAATTGTCAGAAAATGATAGTTCAAGTCAACTCAAAATGTGCACTGTTTTATATAACCACAGTATATCAATGATAATAATATTACTCTTACTATCATTACTATAAAAAATTTAGAAGACTTACAAATGAACAATGTTTTAAATCTTTTGAATGTAATATTTCCAATCAGTATTAACTGCTTTTAATATCAAAATCAAGACACAGCTTTCCTAAGGTACTGTTTTTATAATATAAGTACACAATTAAACAAAAAATGTTTCTAAAATCAAAAACATTTATTTCGTATTACCTTGAACAACCACTTGAAAGTTTGTCTCATCCCGGCCGAACTCATTAGATGCCGTGCAACTAAATAACGCCGAATCTCTTCTGTCTGCAGAGATAATTGTTACCTCAGACATAATGCCTTCCTCTTGATCTTTTTGTACTTCACTGTACCTGTAAGTATATTTTCTTCTCAGCAAAAAATAACAAAATAAATAAATAAATAAACAAATATAAAGTCCACGGTAAAGTAATTATTAACTGAAAGTATTTATTTTATAGCTGGAAACATTCTACAATTTAATTTTTAACTTTTGCTTTACGATATAGTTTTATTGCTTGCAATGCTTTTGCAAGGTTTAATGTTAATACTTTCTCTTTAAATTGGTCACTGAAGAGTACAATACAGATTTACCTTACCTGTTTTAGGGGTTTTTTTTTATTTCATAAGTTTTTTCATGCAGTCCCTTCGAAAACGTATAGACGGTGCTTCACGTATAAGTTATTTTAAACTTTTTTTTTCACAAGAGCCTACCATTTCAGAGCCTGTAACCACGGTAAAAACTTCTAAAAGTGACCTTTTTGACGTTTATTTCATCTTTTTTAATGATTTAAAGTAATTTCTAATTCATTCTAATTTTTTCTAATTCATCGCAGTCGCCAATTTTGTTTAAAATAATGCTGACAATTAAAAAAGAAAGAGTAGAGTTTTAGAAACACCTATAATAATTTTAGAAAAACCAAATACACAATTTAAATCATGTTAATTAAGTAGCACAAGCAATGTAATAAATGCAAATGTGACAACATCTCAGTTTTAAAACAACTTTTCCACGCTTTCGCCCTTTAGTTATATTTTACTGTGGTGATTTGCGAAAGTGGACTCGCAATCGCTAAAACTAGGCAAAAAGCCAGGACTTGATTTATGAACTCTTGCCAAAATACTTTCTTTTTTGTCAAAACCACATGGATAATTGACTTATTGCCTCTGAGGACTTAATAGTGCAGTAATCGCCAATAAACTCAGTAACTAAAATTTCATTTCTTCCCCTCATAAATCAGCCACGTAAGATAAGAATAAACGTTCTTTCTCCACAATACTACCGTTAGTAATTAACATAAATCAAAAATATGTTTGATTATATCTATAGGCATGAAAATAGAACGGTAGCGTATATTTTGTTACTCAATTCGCAAAAATGTCATACATGTATAATGAACTATACGCATACGCAAATAGATGCATAGTAAGATAATATATTTTATTATTTGAGATCTTATATTTTTTCCTTCAACTGTCTTAAAAATGCATTAAAATGGATATGTATGTATGTGTTTCAAAAAACTTTGCTAAATACAGAATATTCCATTATGTTTTTATTTTAAGCATTAATATTATTTATAACCAATAATATTATTTTCTTCTAATTGCTTAAATAAATAATATGATATTACTCCTTATTATTAATTAATGTTTCACTGAAATAGCTTTAGCTAGTAAAACTGCTGGTTACCTGGATTCTGCTCTCAGATTAAAAATTTGCCTGTCTTTGGTCCAAATTAAAGTGATTGGTTTTTCTCCGAAGGCTGTGCACTTCAAATGCACGGTTTCTCCTTTTCGCACTGTAGCTGACTGAAATTTCACTCTAAAATAAGCTGGAACTGTAGGAGAAGACATAATTGTAAAATACGTTTTCAGTGAAAATTCTTTTATATCTTTTGTATAAAATGAAGGCTCAGTACAGTCTATGAAATACATGATATACTTATTAATACATTGTAAAATAAACTACGCTTTTAAAAAGAAAGAAAAACTACAGGCAATGCTGTGTCTATATTACGCTAGTTCTTCGGAAGCTGAAGTCGTAAAGACAGTACTTTTTGATTTAACTTATAAATATTTCTATCATCTAATTATATTTTTGGAATCATTTATAAGAAGTCGCTGGATTAAACTAACAATCTCCTAAAACTTCAAAATAAAAAATGAACAATCTCGAAGAAGTATTTGACAATTAATTTAGATTTAAGTGGGTTAAAAAATCCATATATTTAAAATTTAAAATATGTCATATTAAATTTTTGAAGCTTCTTCAACTTCCAGACTTTAAAGGGGGTTTTGACTAATATCTCAGAGTATAGAAAGATCACTTAGAAAGACATAATCAGTTTATGCAAAATGTTTCACATGTTTGTTAAAACGCGACGTTGAAGTTTATTGCAAAATACAGCTCTTGAAACATTGATATTATGAAATATTTAGCTAAGAAAGGTACGGTAGGTTCTCAATAAATTCTACATCTTTCAGCATTTTAATTGAATTTTTTTCACAATAATTAATTGTAACATTTTGAAATAACTGCTTTTGAATAATGATAACCTTTGTTTTTTAATGTTTAAATGGAAGACATTTCAGAAAATACTCCTTTTTTACATTCACGTACTTAAAAACGAATATCGTATCAATTAAAGAAGCTTAAAACCCTTCAATACATCAGTGGCTCCGATATAAATATTTGGTTCTACTTTTTTACATTAAAGTAAAAATATCTGTGAGAATTACTAATAACTAGGAAAATCAATTTACTCATAATAGTTCACTCATATTTTAAAAAATAACTTTATCATAAGTTACGAAATGCAATTATTGAACTAGCGAAAAGTGAATTATTAATCAATTGCTTCACAAATGCTTATTATTTATTGATGAGCATTTGTAAGGTATTTTACATATCTCAGTTTCTGTAAACTACTATTTTTGGAAACAGTTTATATAACATTTTAGAAATAAATGCGGTTCTTTTTCGAAATAATCTTGCAGGAAGTGAAAGAAATTTTGAGAAAATACCCATTTTACTTACATAGTTAAATTCAAAAAATCGTAACGATTCAAAAAAGCTTATCCCATCTATCACACATTTAGTGCAATATAACTTTGTTGTTTGTTACAAATTACTACGCCTGAAATACTAATTAGGAATATAACATGAAACTGTTAGCCAACAAATCATTAATTTTTATTGGTTACGTTTCACACGTTTTAGTAACGAATTCTAAAAGTACTTTTGAAACATTGTACTATTTTATTAATAAAGCATTGTTTTTTCATACTTGTTAAAACTCGCATGTTAAAAAAAGAAAAGAATCTCAAAATGATTAAAAAGGATTCAAATCATTCAATTTGTCATTTTGCATTAACATCACTCACTTTCTACTCATACCCTTTTACATTAAAGCAAATATTTTCTATTTAAAAGTTAGAAAGTCGAAATAGAATAGTGCACAGCCGGTGCCCTATAATCCGTCATAAAACTGAGAGATATTTCATGGCTAGAGATTGCAATACTGGACTTGAAACGCAACGTCAGTATTCGGTATTTTTTAAAACGTGATACCGGAAAAGTGGTATTAATATCGGTAGTAGAAGTTTTTGAAAAAAGAAAAATAATCAAAAACCTATTTTTCTTTTCCATATTTCAGATTTTTGGGCAAAAAGTGCACAAATTACGAAAATTTATCGTAAACAAATATTACGTGAAGGAGCAAATGATATAATGAAAAATCAATAATATAGTAAGAAATTAACATCGTCTATTGAATTTTCACTAAGCCAGAAAAACATTTTACTGCTCAAATTTCCAGCAGATGAAAATACTCTATCTGAATTCACGCTGGTCGGTAGTGTTCTTACTTATGTTAAATTTCTTCGAAGTCCCTCATCGTGAAAAAATTCAGTCTCTTGCTTTTCTGGTTTGAATACGTTATTTTGTCTTTGTGGGTATTTCTTTTGTATTGTGTTTGATATTTTTATTTTTATTTACACATACTTGTAATTTCTCAACGGGATAAGATTCTTTTCGAATATCAACATCATCTTGATCAGGAAACGCTTGAGTGAACACTTTGGTTTGATATTTGCAACAAATTCAACTTAATCTAATGGAGTTTTTTGGTTGTTTCTTTGATTTGTTTTCGCTTTTATTCCAAAATTCTTTATAATTATGCAAATATTACTTGAATATTCCTTTTTTCTTTGCAAATTTTCAAGGCACTACGTAATTTCCAAGTTTTATCTCGTCAAATGTACAGAAAAACAGCAAGACCGGACATCACACGGATACCGGTGAACCGGAGTCACCATTTTTATACTAACAAGAATTTTTTTCTTTTTTTTTTGAAATTTAGTACAACGGAAATATTTTTTTTTTTAACTTCATAAAGTTCTGCTTCAGTTCATGGTGGGAATAAATTATTTGTAGTAGCACAAATACATTTGTAATTATACTTGAAATTAAATTTTACCTTAACGCAAATAAGTGATTAAGAAAGTGCAAGAAAAAAAAATCATGGTGCACATAACCGCTTGAATATGTGAATCAGCACACCTCTAATGAGGAAAATATAATTTTGTATTCTTTGCTACTTTTTTGTATTGATATTCTAATTGTTGGTGCTTTTGATAAAAAAATTACATCAACAGATTTTGTTACTCTCTGATGAAAAAGATATGGGCATTTAAAATAACAGTAAATGTCTAAGAAGTTAAATTGAAACTACTTTAATCAAAAACTTTTTATTCTTTAAGCTATTACCGAAACATCTCAACCGTTATTACGAAAGGGCAAAATAGCTTGAAAGACCGGTATTCGGTATACCGGCATTGTAATCACTATTCACCGATCTTCTCATTTCTATAACCTCTAAATTCTCTAACAGAACTACTGGGCGTGTCAATATTTTTAATTAAATATTCTTAATAAAATTATGCAAAAACATTTTAGAATAACTGTATTTCTGCCATAATGACTTTTATTTTAAAAATTAAAATGATGGACATTTTTTTTGGAAAATTACAGTGTGTGCTAATATTTTTAATGAAATATTTTAGTTATACTTTATAGTAACATTTCAGAATAATTGAATTATTTCCATAAATTTTTTAACACGTTAAGTGGAGAACTTTTTCATTAACTATAGAGTGCGCCAATATTTTAAATCAAATCTTAAATAACAGTTCAAAGTAATATTTAGAGCAATGATATTTTTTTATTAATACCCTTTGATTTTTAACCCTGTAAATAAAGGACATTTACAGAAAAAAAATTTCGAGTCAATATTTTTAATCAAATACTTTCTATAACAATTTATAACAACTTTTTACCATGATTGCGAACTTATGATGATCGTCTTTGTTTTTTAATATTTAAAATGGAGGACATTTTCGCAAAATAAGGTGTGCCACTTTTTAAAATAATTTTTTCCCTTAACAGTAACTAATACCATTTTCAAATAATTGCGCTATTCTGAAAAAAAAAAGAAAATAAAAACCTAATTTTTTTTAATACTTTAAATGACGAATATTTTTAGAAAAATACCCATTTACACTCAAGTATTTAAAAATGAAAATCGGAAATTCGCAAAGATTCAAAGAGCTTAAAACCATTTAACATATCATAGTCCCCTCACAAAAATTCTGCTTATCCACTCTACCATTAAAGTAAATATTTTCTTCTTGAACTTGAGAAATATTCTTACTCAGTAGCGTCCAAATAGAACTGTGCTCAAAGGTGCTTCTAAGAATATTCCAACATAAACCGTCATAAACCTGAGCGATATTACACGGCTCTTCCAATTTCTATAATCTTTAAATGCCCTAACAGAATTACAGTGTGTGCCTCGGCTGCAATATCTTTCGAAAAGTGCGTTAAATTCCTTCGCTGCAAAGGTTTAGATCTGTAGAATCGTTTCAGAAGGCTCTGAAACTCAACGGTAGATTTTCTAAGGAAATGTCTGGAAAGAAACTTTTACAGCTTCGAGGGCTCTTAAACAGGCTGGAGAATGCATTTCGAAGTCTTAAAGGGATAGGGAATGGCCTCGTATTCAGCGGGGTTGGAATCTTGGGATTTCAGTAGGGGCCATAGAAGTTGGTGGAAATTGAAATTGCAGAATTTGAAAACGGGGCTTCGATTACGTGATGCACTTAAAAGTACTGCCTAATGAGCGGAAAAATATAAAGGGGGCTGTAATTTTAAGCATTTATGTGAACGTAAATGAGTTAAATTGATGATTGTCTTCAAGTGTAAAATATTTAAAGGCTTTAACTCAAGAAGTTGTTGGCGACTGTACAAAAAAGTATTATCAACTAAATTATTGTGAGATTTATTCTAACATTTGGCCTACCATGTAAAATTTGTTTTTCCAAAAATGCAAGCATATGTATATATGTTAACTTGAACGCGAAATGATTTGTAGTGTATAAAGATAAACCCAAAGAATACGTGTTTCGCCTTAAAGTTGAGTTGAATTATTTATGTTTTCAGCCAGATTTTAAATAAAAATTTGTTTTAAATCTTATAATGGTAATAAGCAAGATGCAGCCGGCCGTCTTGTCTCCATATTATCAGAGGAGTATGATAGTGATGGGGTGGTCCCGGGTTCAAACCCTGTCTCGGGCATGGATATATTTTCCCTCTCCTGTCCTTGTACTTTCTTTGCGTGATTGTATTGTGCCGTGAATGGTTGCCTACCCTATAAACGGATCCTTATGACATGTTTTTACTGTGGAAGTTGGACTTCAGACCAAATTACAGTATAGTAGGAAAAGTGAAACAGCTCACAACAAATTGCCAGCCTAGCTGGTACAAGACAACAACAGCAAGCAAAATGCAGAATTCCTCGTACAAAAAAAGGGGGGGGGGGGAGTTAAATCGATTGTTTGTGTAACTATTTTAGCAAAATTTATGCAAAATATAATTTTAGAAGAACATGCATAATATATCTCCAATATATGTTGTTAGTTTTGGTGGACCTAATAGTACATGACATTGTCTCTATCTTTTATTAAACCTTAAACCATAAATTTTAAGATTTGGCTCAGCAAGATATTCTTTTACTATATTAAGCGCATGTTAAAATGAAAAGCACATCAGCCAGACAGTTTATGCCTAAGAATATCAGAAAGACTGCCATAATTACACATAACATATTTTTTCTTCAAGGAAACGAAATATTTTTGGCATCAAAAAATAATTTTAAAAGAACAACTGAAAAATCAGTTCTCGTATTCAAATATTATTTTATACATTTATTCAACATGTTAGATAATGAGCAAAAAACGTACTGGTATAACCCTTTCGTGTTAAATTTATTTCAGGTAATTTACATCAACAACACTGTTATAATTAATAAAAAGTTGTAAAACATTAGCCTACTTCTCGGGTTTCTGAAGGAATATCTGATAAATAAAGTAAGGTAATATCATATTTATGTATATGAAAAGACATTGAGACATACAAAATATGAATCAAAATTAATTTAAGTATCGCATTCTTAAAACGGCAGATGAAGTAATAAATTGAAAGGAATCATACAGAAAGATCACGGTCTTTGTCTCAATATACAGGGTGTCCGAAAAGTTTTTGACACATTTTGCCTAAAATACCACAATAATGTGTTAAGGACTTTTCAAACAACCTGTATCAGAAGCATAAGTGTAATAGAATATTAAGTGGACTATAGAGAATAATATCTGTTGAATTCAAAATACTTTTGAGACTTATGAAAAATTTTGTTTTTTGCTGTGGTTACAAGTGGAATTCCCTGCTCAATAAAAGAAATAAAGTTTCCAATTCATTGCCACGGTATGTTGAAGTGGCTTGTTTTTGTGTAATCACTGGATATGACTTACTTGCAAAAACATCTGCATAGGATTGGAGTGAAGAATTCGCCTGTTGTTTTTTGTGTCGCCAGGGTGAGGTGGACGGTGATCATCTCAGGAACTGCCACATTGTTTTAAAGTTTTTAATTCACATTATTGTTCAACTTCTTCATCTTATTAGACGGCTCAGCGATTAATGACAGAATTGCCGCAGAAAAGCGTAGGATTAAAATAATAATAATAATAATAATAATAATAAAACTTTTATTTTTGTTGCGTCGTGTTAATTATTCTCAGTCAAAAAACATGCAAAGGGGAGAAAAACGAATACAATATCATTATGTTGGAAAAGCCACTTACCATGAACGGTTAATTTCACAACTGCGCTCAAACTCGGACTAATGCCGTTGGTTGCTTGACACATATATAGTCCAGCGTCCGACAGTTCAACTTCAGTAATGACTAGAGAGCCATTTTCTAGTGTCTGGATATGAGGATTGCTGATTATAGTACGATATTCATTGGTGCCACCTGGTCCTAAAACGTATCAATATCAACAAAAATATAGCGCACGTATGTAATATTAATGCATGTAAGTTTTTTTTACTATATGACATTTTTTGCAGATTTTTTAAAAGAAAAATCTAAAATTAATTCAAACTGAGTTAGAATGGCTTTTGCCCCTCTCTTTTTAAAAACGACGACATACGCAAACTTTAAGAAAAATATAAGAATTTTCTTGATTTTTCTCCCAAATGTATATTTAGGAGTTGTATAGGACTAAGATCTATACTAATTCTAAAGAGGTTTACGTATCTTCTACCAAAACAAAAAATCCTCATTCATATACACACTTTATCCCACTTCTTTATCCAGATGCTCAGTCATCCAACAACTCTAAAGTATTTCATGAATTGAAACTAAATAAAATATAAAAAAAATTAAAATCGTTCGGGGACTGCAAAAATGAGAGAAAAAAAACTTAAACCAGGAGGTATTTGGAGTGAGAAATGAAGCTATTTCCTCCAAAATTGCTTTCTACTTCTGGATGAAACTTTGGACCTTTGGAACTTTAAAAGAAAAAGAAAAGGGAAAGAGACGAATAGGAAGAGTAATCATTTGGCATAAAAGTATGATCGACGACATTCCAGACTTGTGGAGACATTTATGAAAATATTTGCTAAATGAAGTGAACGAAAGCCCTTGAACTGGAAACATTATATCGATTAAATACGTGAATATGCTCCCGTTCTTTTCGCTAGAATACTAATATTGAGGAAAATCGATTTGACAAATGTAATTCTGTAATGGAATCGTTTTTCAAATTGTTAATGCAAGGAAATTACTTACTTAAAATGCAATTTTTATTGAGAAGTATTTCTGTTCTCTTGCTCCGTGTTTTTCTTAGTGAAATTGATGCGAGGACACATCTTTATGCTTCAGGATAAGTAAAATACATTTTCTTTCTTACAAGTTTCGCTGCATTCGAGATAGATATGTCAACATTAAAGAATGCGTCTTGGGTTATAATCTTTTAATAGTAATATGTTAAGTGTAAAATGTGCGGCACAAAATTAGTTTAAAGTTTACTTGAGTGTACGTTTAACTAGTTCTGTAGAATTAATGCTGAACATAATTTAAGAACATACGTAAAATATTGCACTTAAAACTTTAATAGTTATTATATAAGTGGGATATTTTGCGTAGAAATAATGCATGTTTTTTTTTTTTTTTTTTTTTTTCAATTTTTTCATCAAAAATTTCTGATTTATTTTTCTCTGTTTTTTTTAATCAAAAAAAAAGGAGATAGTGCTTAAAAACTGACCATAATTCAGTATACTGTTTTCTGACAAACTATTTAAAAATGGTGAACGAAGTCCATGCATTCAAATAAAAGTGCTTTTATTTTATAACAATACTAGTGGTATGTCAAACTGAAACAAACAAACAAAAAAAAAGTTCGATATTTTATTGTGTGCGTTTGTGCATGGATGTATGTTTGCTTGCTAACTTATTAATTATTACTACGCGAGGGGTTCGCCAACTTCTTTGGTTTTTGGACGGGGTTCGCAAGGGGGAAAAGGTTGGGAACCGCTGTATTAATTAGATGATACAATGTGCATTACTTTAATTGATTTCGTTTTCTATTGTGATTAAATTCATATAATTATTTATTATTTCACAGTGTGGTGGGCCGGAAAATGGATAGTTTTGAAAAGCGATTTCTAGTACAAAAAAAAAAGTTGTATATGAGCATCGTAAATTTGGTTAAAAAAATATCAAATCAATTATCTTAAGTTTTCTGTTAGCGCTTTAATGTTTTGAAAAAAAAAAAACGTTAAATTTCAATAAAGTAAAACTTTTATTAAAGTACAAATATTTAAAAATTTTGTTCCAATTGCATTCAATTGTGTCCTTATAATACACTTTTCATGTATCTTCAAAATTATTTGAATTCCTTTACAGTTTTTATTTCGCGCATAAGTCGTAAAATGTAGCGACATTAACCAAAATGTGACTTTTTTAAAAAGCTCTTTCAGCACACAGTTTAGCATTTCTTCCATTGTACATTTCCACATTTTTACACATTCCGCAATCAATTTTCAATGAGCAGCTCTTTGATAGTAATGTACCTGTAGATGCCTTTTGTTGCATTAACAACTCGACACAACTCACCATCTGGAGGTGATTGCACTTAGTGTTCCACCCTGCCCTTTCCATCCTCAAACCAAGAAAGACAGTTATATACAGTAGTTACATACTTGATTTTAAACAAGTTTCTCCTCTTGAACTAAGACTTAAAGAACCTCTAAGTTTTGGTTTTGAAGATCGTGAGTTGAAATATTTTCTTATAGATTAAGCTCTAACGTTTTCCGACAAAACATTTTCTATGGATTCACTGATCAGTTTCAATCTTTTCAACAGCCTGAGTAGGACAAGGGAATTTTAATAATGCAAACTTGTAAAATTAATTAGTTTTTAAAAATGGTAAAATATCCTTATTTGTCACAATTTCTGTTGAAGAGCATGAAATTGACCCCGTTGACTAATCTATTAAAGCTTTATCGTTTGATACTTAAAAAGTTAATATTGGTAGTAGAAAATACTACAGTTCAACTCGCTTATAACGAGCCCTGTTTTAACGATAACCGGGATTTAACAAGGAAATCTCAAAATATTTCGGATATACCATGTTGAGTCAATGGGAGCATAACTCGCTTTCAGAAAGCTAAACCCGCTTAGAGTGAGCAAAATTTTTGTGATTCATAAAATTTCTATTGGTTTCTTACTCAACTTATATGTTCCGGGAAAATTTTCAATAATTCTGAAAACAACTGACAGTTAGTAATGAATCACAGATCCTCAAAACAAGATGCCCCCTTCAAAAAAAAAAGGTGGACCAGAGAAGTATGGGAAAATTGAATAGGGTCAGGTGGGGTAAAATGGGTATAAAATAGCCTACTTTTGGATTTTGACTCAAATATTTTTGTTAAAATATTTTGTTTATAATTTTTTTTTGTTTTATGTATACATTACATATGTTGAGAGTAGAATTAAATGATTTTCACACATAATTTGATACAAATTTATTTTTGAGAGGAGTGTTTATGACTATATGTTTTCTATACCCATTTTACCCCACGCAGGTGAAAATGGGTAGCCTGTGGGGTAAAATGGGTATTGAAGTCTAAGAAGTGACAAAAAAGCATACTATTTTTTCAATTTAGTGTGATAATATAGATTCAAGAGTCAGTTAGCAAAATTTTACAATATAATTTAAAAAAAAAAGTGCAAACAGTAAATTTGACAAAATATTAATGAGGTTCCTTTCAGCGCATGATATCCATATTTGTCATTCTTTTAAAAAAAGTAATGGCCTCTATTGTTAAATTGTGGTTCATTATTTTTTTTTTTATTATAAGATTTTTCTCAATGAAATCCATGTCGTCTATATCAGGAGAAATAAGAAAAATCCCCCATCTTGGATTTTTAAAAAAATATTTCATCTCATAATATTTCCCTCAACAGCCATATATTTGCCAATAAAGTCTTTCTTGCTTGTTTTCTCTAAGTATAATATTTATACCCAGGCACCTGTGGTTAAACTTTCCTTCATAAGCATATTTTTAGCAGTTTCTATTTCAGATACTTCCTCTGGATGGAAACTTTTTTTTTCTACTATTTTTTATTTTCTTGTTTTTTAATTCATTATTTTTTTCACTTTCAACTCTTAGCCTTTCTGAAACATCTTTGTCAATACTTCCTGTATTTGCCAGCATACATTTACGTTGTTTTAAATAATTCATGCAGGTAGTTGTCAAAATTGAAGCTTTTGTTGAAATTGCAGACTATATTGCACTTTTCAAATCTTTATAAGGTGACGAAATTGTGCTTTGTGACGTATAATTTTGGGATTGAAACGAGGATGTGTTCCGAGAATTTAAAGGTACATTAGAAAAAGGTACATTTAAAGGTAGGCATCTGATTGCAATCAAATACAAATGTGACGACCAGCAACAGGCTGGGCCCAGCATATTCTGAGGAAATTGTTATTTTGTGCGCAAGTGCACAAAAACTCTAGAATAAGTATACCGCTGGCTTCTTATTATTTGTTATGATGGAGCGAAGTTTATTTTATAAAGTCATGACATTGGCATACTTTTATGTTTTAATCATTTTAAATTAACCACAAATGTATTAATATTCATTTAAAGGAAAATATGCTGTTGTATCTTTTAAAAACAACTTGCTGGAATGATAAGCCTAACCATATACCCATTTTACCCCATTTTCAAAATATGAGATTAAAAATGGAAAAAAATCTTTTTTTTGTTCCCTGTAAGTTGAAGCAGCAACAACAATGTCCAACTAAAGATGTTATGACACAGTAATAAAAATTTCTCAAAAATCAGGAGCTGGAGATAGAAGTTTAAGCAGACAACATACGGCTTGAATTTATCTACTTCAATTTAAAGTGTTACCTCTCGCTAAAAAATAATGTATTGGAAAAATATATTTTGTGAAACAGACTTCAGAACAGCCAAGTATAATGTCCCACTCAAAAAAATGCAAATTTAATTTAAAATAATTTGTTTTTAAAACCATATATTTTGACTACCCATTTTACCCCACTACCCATTTTATCCCACCTGACCCTACTTATTTAAGCCAATTTTACCACTTCCAAGTATATCGTAGCTCAAATTTAAATGCAGATGAAAAAACCAATGAAAGTGACGACGATAACACTAAAAGCAAAACATCAACATACTCCATTGTTGTTCTTGATGTTCAGAAAAAACTTCGAACATTTTTTAAAGCCAAGGGAGCAAATGAGGATGTTCTATGGATCACTGGACACAAAATACACCTAAGTGTGAGACATAATTCCATCATTTTTGGCTAATTGAGAAAGTATATACCGGATGCCCAGAAAATCAAATTTGGTATTCGTAAAAGTAGGCTCGTTTTGTTTTGGACGGAATTTCCTATTACTTCGTAAAATATAATATACTTTGTGGATAAATTCATGTACTCACACTTAAAAACTAAACATATTTATATCAAAAATTTCAATGCTTTTTTTAATGAATTTTAATTTTGTTTCATACGTTTTTAGGCACCTTTCAAGTACGCATGCACAATGACAGCTTGAAACTTCAAGAACTAAAATGTCTTTGTCTGCGTCTGAAATCGGAACTTGCAACAATGCTATCTAAGCAAATGTGTAAAAAGAGCAAATATTCAATAAAAATTAAAAACTTTTTTTTTTTTTTTTGACATGGAATTTTAAACAAAGCGCTCTAAATTTATCAACACTAAATTCTCTTTTTCTGTACGAAGTTTGGCGAAATATTTTTTAGAAGCTGACCGAATGTATCAAATTATGGCGCCACTCCTGTTTTCATTTAATGTCATCTATGCTGAAAATTTGTCATGATCACGCGAAAAGAAAAACACTTCCATAAAGTCTGCAATTTTGCAAACTACTACAAATACTACAAGTTTTAAAACACAAAAATAATTACTATTTAATGCTAGATATTTGTTGTCTGTATTTGTACACCTCTAAAAAAATCAGAAGACATAGAATTTTGGTAAATGTTGGCTGACTTAGCAATACATTGTTTGGAAATTTTGAGGCAGAGAATTTCAAGCAGAATGTTATGTGCACGTAATGCATACCTAGCTACTCTTTTTTGGCATAAAACTCACCATCCATATTCTATCTTCTACAGCTATATAGAAGTGCACATAAAAGTTGCAGACTAAAGGAATTCTTTTCAGAAGATAAAAAGTGGAGAATGTTTGGTGCAAAACTAATGTATCAAAAGAAAATCGTTCAAAAAATGCACGTACGTGACTTCCGACTTAGGCATTTCAGAATAAAGACTGTCGCATAGTTTTTTTCCCTTTTATTCTTTATAAGCTTTCGACTCTCGGCTATGATCTCCTTCTAGCTTGATTCTAAAATGGAAATTTCCTTTTCTAAAAAACTCGCTAGTTGAGTGGCGATTCAGGAACCTTTGAAATACATGTTATGCAAAATCTTACTTCATATCTTGTATTCTTAGAGTATAATATGTCAGAAATACCTCTTCGTCTGATAAAAGATGCATGTGGAGCAGAAATATTCACCGTTTTTATTACTTTACTGTATGTTTTCCTGAAAACACCATCCAATTTATAGTTTTTCTGAAAGCTTTTCCGATCTTCTGGTAGATGCTTATAGTTCAAGGATTTTTACAGCAAATGTTTTACGAACTAAAATAGAAAAATCCTCCCGTTCGTTTAAACTAGTGAACCATTATTTGTTTTTAATGACACTTTATTAAAAAAAAATAAAAATTTTAATTTTGAATTGCTAAAACTTTACTTTAAATTTTTATTTCTATAACTAAAAAATTGCTATTTTTTGAGAACAAACAACGCTTTTGAAGTGCTATCAGATTTTTTTTTTTTTTGATGGACTAACATCTGTGTAATGTTGTGTCTTAAGTAGAAGATAAAGTGCTATCATACTTCTAAATGTTAAGGCAATATAAAGGGGTGGCTGCAAACTAATCTCTATAGAGTATCTAATACCTCTTAAAAAAATATATTCTTTACTAATAATAAAGCTGAATGTCCCTCTGTCTGTCCGGATCTCTGTCTGTCAGGATTTCTGTGACGCGCATAGCGCCTAGACCGTTCGGTCGATTTTCATGAAATTTGGCACAAAGTTAGTTTGTACCATAGGGGTGTGCACCTCGAAGCGATTTTTCGAAAATTCGATGTGGTTCTTTTTCCAATCCAATTTTAAGAACAAAAATATCATAAGATGGACGAGTAAATTACGAAATTATCATAACGTGGAACCGTAACATGGGTACAAGTCAATTGGCGAGAAAATTCACCATACATTATTTGTAAATATACAGGCGAACCAAAAGACCTTTTAATTTTCTATTACGGGCAAAGCCGTGCGGGTAACACTATAATAAATATAAGTAAATGATTAGAAAAAAAAGAAAGCAAATGTTCAAAAAGAATCAGTTGAATTGATCTATATTGTAATATTTATTTAAAACCAAGTAAAGTCTGCTAGGAAAGAAATTCTAAACTGTGTGTTAATCTTATTGAGAGACATATCTGCCTCTCACTAAGATTTTTTAAATTTAATATTCATTTTTAACTAAACGTAGTATTATTTAAAAGATATCCGTCCCGTATTTTAACATTATTGCTATTTTTTATTACAATTATTTTTAAAGGTTACGTATTCAATTTTAAACAAGTGTTATGGTGAAGGAGGAGAGGATTTCAACGTTTTAAAACTTGAAAACCAGTAAAAGGGATTGAATCAGTCATAAAAAACCACTTTTAATGAGCATAAATATATTTTTGAATTCATGATTTAAAGACTATTTGAACAGCTAAAGCTCAAGCACTAGCGTCTGTACGCTTCTTTATTTCTTTTCTTACTTTCTTTTAAAAAGTAAAGCAATGATTGTAATCACGGAAATGAAATTTCTCTCAAACTGTGGCGTAAATTTACATTTTACCCGACTCCCAAATGATTGTTGGTTAGCTTTTAGACTCGTCCGAACTTGCATATAAATCCATGAACGTTCGAAAATTAGAAGCATCCATTCTCACCATCCCACGCACTAGTTTTTAAAATTTTTCTCGTGCTGTGCATATGTGTATGTATTGTATTATTTCGTATAACTTTAAAAAGGGTCTGCCGTAAAAGGTTGAAATTTTTTTATGTACGGTGCTTACGGGGTCTTGTTATACATATCTCGTTTTGGTAGTGTTCGAATGTTCCATAAAAAAATTCATATAAAAAAATTAAAACGACATCAAAAACTTCACCTTGAAATTGCTCTGAAAAGTAAAAATAATTTAATTCTTTGAACAGAATCTATACTACTTTCTGAATACAATTTTTTAAGTCAGCACAAAAATGATAGGTAAAATAATGTGTAATATACAAATATGTTGTTAAAAATGTGGTATGCGAACTCTATTGAAGAATCTGGGTCCATTGAAATGTACATTTGCAATTGAATTATGATAAAGTTTGATTTTGTCTACTGTTTTTGCGCCGACTTCAAAAATTATGTTCAAAAAGTAGTATAGATGCTGTTCAAAGAATAAAATTATTTTTACTTTTCAGATCAATTTCCAGCTGCAGTTTTTAAAGCCGGTTCTATTTTTTTATTTAAAATTTTTGATTTCATTATTTTTAGTGTAAATTTATTTCAAAAATAGTATGTCAAAATCACTTAACGTCACACTAATTTTCACACAAATCAAGAATATAAAAAGTTTTAAACGACTGGCACTAATAACTAATCCTAATCACAAATACCACAGATTGAGAGGTCTATACTGCCTTGGGCAGACAAAGAGCAACAATTGATTATTTTCCATTTTCTCTTTTTTTTTTTTTTGCATTTTGTCATCTATTGTACGTTAGCTTTGTTGTACAAGCTTGCTTATTTGGTTTTCGCTGAAAAAAACGTCTCATTCCAACATTTTCCTATTGTTAGTATTGAATCCAACACACATTTCTTTAAATATCTCAAAAACTCATTTCTGCAGATACTGCCATTTACCTGCCCACGGCAATACAAACGAGAGACAGACAAGTCTGAAGCTCATTCATCATGAGGTTTTCTCTCTCTCTCCTTTTTTTATAATACTCAATTCAGCATCAAAATATCTGTGATTGAACATTAAATCACCCCCTTTTTCCCACACTTAGGTTAGGAATTTTTTTTCGAAATTAATAAAGCATCAACTTCGAGGCGTACCCTTTCCAATAAAAAAAATATTCTGTAAAAAGTTATGTGTGGTTATACAATATATATATATATATATATATATATATATATATATATATATATATATATATATATATATATATATATATATATATATATATAATAAAAAAAAAAAAAACACTACCCAACAACCCAACAAGGAGAGAATTGCTTTTTAGACAGAATTGCTATGTAATTTTTTTTATTATCAGTTTGACTTTTTAATTGAAATCTTAAGTGAGTTAAAGGACTTTTTTCCGCCTAAGAATAGATATTTTTTCCCGTGGTAAAACTTTTAGGAGTATCTTGAATAGTACTCGATTCTTTCTCCGTAAAAACATTCCTTTTCCGATATCGTAAAGAGGAAATGTCACCTTTTTTCCCTTTTGACTCTGAAACCCATTTATTCCCTCTCATGTACACACAAAACCATTTTTTCCCTTCCAGAAAGGGAAAAAATGCACTCGCTTTTGGAGCATACCATGGTCTTTCTTCCATCTGACTTGAGGCACGGGGAATCCATTGGCCTGACAGTCTACAGTGAGACTTTCCCCCATTACAGCTGAACGGTCAGTAGGCTGAGATCTCCAGTAAGGGGGGACTGAAAAAAAAAGAAGAAAAGAAGAGTCTCAGGAAGAAAAATGAATAAGGTACGAGCGAAACTAGGCAAAATGGAGAAAAAGTGCAAGGAAAAGGAATTCGGATGCCCTGAGCTTGAAAAAGGGCGTCTAGAGATTTGGTGTATTGAGCTGCGACCATTTGTAAAGTGTCAAAATCTCAAATCGATTCATCTTCTGTCCATGGAATAATGGGGCCGGAACGACACTTAAACTTATAACAGTTTAGAATTTTAGACTGTTTTGAATAATTCTGTCTGAGCGTCAGATAAATGAATGTTTTTGACATACCTATTATTTTAAACATTGAGAATATTTTATTCTTCCAGAATGACATATATGATGAAGGTTTGATTTGTAATGAATCACATTTACTTGTAATTTATGTAATATACTTCACAGGGTTTTGACAAAAGATGGGAAACTCTTTATAAGTATTCATGCGATGTATACTAGTTAATTACTTAAATATTAAACACTATATTTTGAGTTTTGAATAAAAAATGAAATTATTAAAATGTGAAAGGAGTGATATTACTTCATAGCGTAAAAATGTGTGCATGTTTTAAATAATTACGCTTTGACATACGCATATGGTATATGTGTATAACGATTTGATACACATATATTAATATTCATTTTTGCTTAGACATTATTTTAGACCGAAGAATGAGCTATACAATCTTAGAAATAAAAATATGTTTTAAAGTGAAAAAAAAGTGAATTTATTTTGTATCAAGTATAAAGAGCTGACCTGAACGATTTATTTAACGTTTCAAATGAGAGTAAAACGCGCAATCTTCAAGAATTCTGCAATATGTAAATGCAATAAGATATCTGTAATTTTTTTTAAAATGTCTGTCAAGAAAAGAATTGTTAGCCTTTATGACTTTTTCTTTGGACTCGTTCTTAATTTAAAGTGCTGCTGTTATATCCCACAATGCGAGGTAATGATGTTTTCTTTGTTAGCCATCAAACAGTTAAATGCAAAATGAGATTTCTGTATTATTTCTCATCATTTCTGATAAAATTTAACCCCATTTCTAATAAACCCCCTTATTCGCCTAAATAAACGATATTGTAGCAAATGTATGTTGATGAGATTAACTAATCTAAATTAAAATTAACAAACTAATCCATCTTGAGGAATTAGTCTCTAATTAGTACGTAAAAATGTCCACTTGTAAAATCTTGTTGAATCAGTATTCTTATATCCTCAGAAGCAATGAATTTACTGACAGTGTACCAATAGAGGTCCCAAACGGATACATAAAACTAAATCTCTTAAAACATAAAATATTACATTACGCATTATCGCAGCTGTAATAACTTAGCAAAATCTGTTGCGATTAATTTGAAGCAGTTATTAAAATTAAAAAAAAAATTGTAAGTAAATGCAATAAGATTTTTTCTCTTACCATTGACAACCATTAACGCTGTATGGTTCACAGTTGCAGCCGGATTGCGAGCAACACATGTATAGTTTCCGTTGTGATGTGGACCCACAGAATTGAAAGTCAAAAATGATGTAAAATCGTTGACCATTTCTATTCTTGCTTGTAATTCTAACGGAATCTCCCCTCCGTCTTTTGTCCAGTGGATCGTAATAGGAGGGTCACCAAAAAGAACTGCACATACAACTATGGAGCGCATCCCTTCTTCTAGGTCACTTGGGAAGTTGAAGGGTTCAATTTTTGGACCAACTAAAAAGGAATGTATTCAAATGAATAAGTAAATACAGTTAATGTCACCAATCTTACATATGATATTTCTTTAACGTTTCGCATGGATCATCAAGAGGTTTAACATGGAATTATCCTGAAAAAGTGGTATTTTGACTACAAAAACCCACTTAGGTGGTCGCTACATTTCATAGGATTGCAAAAGAAGAATAACTATTGTGTAACGGCCATCTATCTGGACAAAGTTGTCAGGGTGGTAGGGTAATTGCATCTGTCGCCCTCTGAGATTCTGAGATATTTTATCTTTTATTCAGGGAATGGGGTCCAAGCAAACAAATTTATTGAGCTATTCAGAAAATAGAGCAAAAATGAATAAATAAATAAATAAATAAAAGCTGGAAAAAGCAAAAAAGGTGAAAAAAGGCAGCAAGAGTCGAACGAAGATCGAAAATCGGAGGAAAAAACCTATAAAAATATACTTTTAATGTGCTGTCAGCTAACATCAGACAGGATAAGACAGAACTACTAGCATAGCATGCACAATTTAGCTATCCAGTTCAGCAGTATTAAACCTAATAGTGATCTAGAAGTCTGGAATAGATATAACAATACTGAACCTAGATGACCTTTTATTGAAGACTAGTGATACCCGCACGGCTTTACCCGTAATAGAAAAATTAAAAGGTCTTTTGGTTCGCCTGTATATTTACAAAAAAAATTACGGTGATTTTTTTTTTTTTTTTTTTTTGCCAATTGGCTTGTGCCCATGTTACGGTTCCACGTTATGATAATTTCGAAATTTACTCGTCCATCTTATGATATTTTTTTTCTTAAAATTGGAATAGAAAAAGAACCACATCGAATTTGCGAAAAATCGCTTCATGGTGCACACCCCCATGCTACATACTAACTTTGTGCCCAATTTCATGAAAATCGGCCGAACGGTTTAGGCGCTATGCGCGTCACAGACATCCTACAGACATCCATACATCCAGACATCCTCCGGACAGAGAGACTTTCAGTTTATTATTAGTAAAGATGAAGTAAGAATAATCAATGATACTCTTTTTGCAAGACGATAATACTGATGTTTTTTTTTTTTTTTTTTTTGTGGGGGGGGGGGGGGCAATCACGATTGCTTATTGTTCTCACTTGACAGTTTTGAATTCCTATGATTTTATTTTCCATCCGCGTCCCTCTGCAACACCACCGTTGGCCGGCCGCCTCACGATGCTGCTCCTCTAGCGAAAACCGTCTCCAGGTTGCTTCACTTACTTGCCTACCATTACACATACGCCTACACATACAAACACACACAAACACACATACACACAACTACTCATACACACAGACACACAAACACACATGTCTACACACACATACACATACCCCCCCCCACAAACATACCCCCCACACACACAAACACGTGATTGCGAAAAACATAATTTGAATTCAAGATGTCAAAGTTCATTTTTTTAAGTAGGACACCTATACAGCAATGGATTTTTCAGCTTCAAGATCAGGGGAATATCAGTGTCTCCAATATGGAACGTGTTTCTCTTAAGCCCCCAATCATGTGCTGGAGCTAAAGAAAAATCATTCTTTAATTTAAGCTTTAAAAAAATGAAGCCTTCTAATTTTCGTTTAAAAGGTGCCATCTCCCGGTAGAGTTCGACTTCAGAATTTTATTCCCTGCCAATCATTTCAGAAACTAGTATATTCCTTAAAATGATAGAGAAGGAAGGAAAAAAAGGATGTATGCCGCACTTACAAGTTCACCTATATTTTGACGATAAAAAAGAATTTTTGACACAAAATTTATAGAAGGGGAAATGATTCCACTTCTGTCATGTTCCGTTACTAAACCATTTACATTGTGGGAAAAAACACTTGTTATATTTAAGGGTTTTTTGATAGTTTAGTTACGTGAAAAACTACCTATATGAGGCCAAAAAAGAAGCAACATTGAAGCAAACCATTCGAAATTTACCGTCTGCAACATTTATTTTATTTCTTTACTAGCGGTACCCGCACGGATTTGCCCGTAGTAGAAAATTAAGAGGTTCTTTGGTTCGTCTGTACATTTACAAAAAATGGATGATGAATTTCTCGAGAATATGCTACGTTAATTTGCTCGTCCATGTTATGGTAATTTACTCGTCCATGTTATGGTAATTTGCTCGTCCATGTTATTGTAATTTGCTCGTCAATCTTATGGTAATTTTCTCGTCCATGTAATAGTAATTGAGTCATCCATGTTATGGTAATTTAGTCGTCCATGTTATGGTAATTCACTCAACATTGCTGCAGAGGCATTAAATCTTTCAATGGTGGCTTAAAATTGGAATAAAAAATAATAAAATCAAACTTCTGAAAAATCGCATCAAGGTGCTCACCTCCATGCTCCCAATTAATGTTGTGCCAAATTTCATTAAAATCGACCGAACGATCTAAGCGCTATGTGCGTCACAGAAATCGTGACAGAGATCCATACATCCAGCTTTATTATTAGTAAAGATAAAGATAAAGAAAAAGAAAATACATTCGGTATTCAATTTGAGACGCTTCCGTCTCTGGATAATCGCTTCTGCAAGAAATAAAAGCAAAACCGACAAACCGTAGGCAGTGGTGGATTTTAGGGGGGGGGCTTCAGGGGGCAGTGCCCCCCCAAAAGGATGAATTAATTTAACTGTTTTACTTATTATTTTTTCATTTACTTTTCTTTTGCATTTTTAAAAATATGTAGTTAATTGAAAAGAACGCGAAACACACACAGCCTATCTTTATTACTAATAATAAAGCTAAAAGTTTGTCTGGATCTCTGTCTGTCTGGATGTCTGTGACGCGCATTGCTCCCAGACTGTTTGGTCGATTTTCAAGAAATTTGGCACAAAGTTAGTTTGAAGCATGGGGGTGTGCACCTTGAAGCGATTTTTCGAAAATTCGATTTTGTTCTTTTTCTCTTCCAATTTTAAGCCCATTTTCCCGAGCAAAATTATTATAAGATGGACGAGTAGATTACCAAGTTATAATAACGAGGAACCGTAACATTGGCAAGCCTATTGGCGAGAAATTCAACATACATTATTTGTGGGCGAACCAAAAGATATTTTAATTTTCTACTACGGGCAAAGCTGTGCGGTTATCACTAGTTTTAAATAAAAGTATTTTTGTTTACTAAAGAAGTAATACTGGAGTCAGAGACCTAGAGTGTCGGAATACATTTAACTAACTCACTGGTTTCGAATTCAAGGGAACGTATTGTCGCGATTCGTTCACTAGTTCTTATTTGATAGAATCAATAATGAACATTTTTTCAAAAAAATGTGTAAATGCACCTAAAAGGGTCATTTTGATTCAGAAACTTTTTGCGAAATAATCGATTTTTTTTTCAGCTTATCAAAATTTCAAAATGAAGGAAATTATATGCTACTTTCTTGAAAAAACCATGATTATTAATGGAAACAACATGTCAAAATCTCAACTGTATCATGGCTTTAAAAACAAATCAGCAACTGCTTTGAAATTCACATAAATAGTTTCTGAATTCTTCAATAAAACTTATGTGTTATGAAGTTATGACTACCTTAAATAATATTTTATAGTTAAAATATAAATTGATTTATAAGAACTCAAATGCGATATGGGTTTATTTAATAACTTTGCCCTCGCGTAATGAACATTATGAGAATGTTCAAAATTTAAACCCTGCTCATTGTATATCATCTCGGTGACATTATATTGGATCTAGTATTTAATTAGCTTGAAACGTTAAAGATGTTTTCCGTGCACATTCAACGTATTTATTAGTGCAGCATAACATTCATGTCTTTGAAATAGATTCATTGACCTAAAAAAGTCCAAAAAAAAAAATAATAATAATAAATAAATACATAAATAAATAAAAATAAATAAATAAATAAATAATAAAAAAAATTAATTTTAAAATAAAATCTTGAAAACTATGTTATGAAATATCGAATGTGGGGGGAGATTCAATTTTCCGGGCCCCCTCTAAAAAAATTTCTGTATCCGCCCCTCTACGTATAGAGTATCGCCTGTCTATTGAAACGTGTGTCAGTCCGCGGAAAATTAAAATGTTTTTCTTCTTTGGCTAATGTCTTAAAAAACCGCAAGATGGCGCATTCAAGCTGTAGAACAGCGAATTTCATCTGAGGTAATAGTAAATATTTTGAAGGAAGGAATTTAATTCTTAATTAATATTTTGCTGATGGAAGTTTTACTGTGTTTTTTGTCGGTGTTTCTTTTTATTTTTTTATCATAAAGAATGACCTGCGTGATATTGTTGGGTAGTAATTAACTTTTTTGAAATGAGTTGAATTAAAAAAACATGTTCTCCTATTTAACTTTTAGTTTGCGATTAGTTACAACCTATAAATGTTTAAAATTTCAGTAATAACTGCATTGGGGTGGTCAAAAAGAAAATATTGCGTTCTTTTTTTTTTTTGCAGCTTTCGCCAATCCATTCTTTGGTTTTAATCTTCGTATTGCACTATTGTGAAATTGAAATCTTCTGTAATAAGGTGATCTCTTGACAGCCAAGTTTTTACGCTTTTTGACTTTTAAAACTCCTTTTCAGTTTAAAAAAATACAGTTCGTTTACCTATATTAATTTTTAGGGCTCGACCGATGGCATTTTTTGGCCGATGGGCTGATGCCGATTGTTGGCCGATTGTTCAAAGATGGCCGATGGCCGATGGCCGATTGTTTTCCTCCAAATGGCCGATTGTCGATGGCCGATGGCCGATGTTGTTGGCCGATGGCAAAAAAAAAAAAAATCTAACAGAAATAAATTGATAAGATTGTCAGGTTTAAAGAATCATTGATTCATTTCATTTTACTTTCTTTCGACGAATAAGGAATTGTAATTACAAAATATATATATCAGATTTTGACCTAAATTTTATATTTTACGATCACCCAATTTATACTTCACAAGTTTTTTCGGCACATCTGTACATGCATATGTACCTAAGAACATATAGATGACCGAAATTTCCATTTTGAACTCATCCTTAGTTAATTATCGCAAACTCACTTGTGATGTGATGTCTTCATCCGCGAAAACTTGCGTCACTCAAAAACGTTATGAAATAGTAAGTTGAAAACTCATACGTACGTAGTATGATCTAAAAGTTTGAGGCAAGCTGTATAAAACCTTACCCTGAATAGTTCACATTACCGAAGCACATCTATCTACAAAATTGTCACTTTGAACGACTATGCACTTCTGCCAACGTTCGTATAGCTTTTAGAAGTACTGGCAGCCTGTTTCGCAACTTCCTGTAAGGTTTTAACTTCATCGTGAGGAAGAAGGCGACTTTCATGCTGAGGATGCACGGTTTGGTTTGATAAATGTTTTACATTTGTATGATAAATGTTTTACATTTTCTATGATACAGAAATAAGGCCCCAAAATGTATTTCGACGGGCCCCAAACTTGTAGCTCCGCAGAAGCGATACAAAAAAGACTGCATTATTGTGATTCATATTACAAATATCGAAAAATTAAAAATTACCGTCGGTTCAACGAGAATCTAATAAAATGAAACAAAACCGGTTTCGCCATCTCATATTTCTTTCCATAGTCTCCAATTCGGCAATATATCACCAAATGATCGTCAGTCTGAGGCGCTGTATTAGTTTTGCCTTGAAATAAGTAATTAATAGCCACAAAAAATGAGTAAATAGGCTTTTTAGAACATTCGATTGAAAACAAGAATGGAATTGCACACCTGGAACGTATGCACATCCCACACGCGAAAATTTAGCCTTCTACAGCTTACCATTTTTGAGTTATGACTTATGAGAGATACTTACTTACATCCAACCGCAAGAAACAACGCAAATATTAACTTGTTTGGTACCTGAATGCAGTATTAAAAACTCTTTCAGGGATGATTAAAATAAAAATTCATACTGAAATTTAAGTAAACAATTTTATGTAAAAACAATAATTCACTTTACTTTGTACTTTAAAAAGTAAAACAACAAAGGTCCCTTTTTTTCCAAAAACATCGGCCAATTCCATCGGCTTTTCGATGTTTTTTAAGGCCGATGGGCCGATGTTTCCTGCAAGTTAGCATCGGCCGCCGATGCCGATGCCGATGGCTAAATTGTTGAACCATCGGCGCCGATGCATCGGCCAGGCCGATGCATCGGTCGAGTCCTATTAATTTTTCAATTTTGGTCCTTGCATTTTGTAATAATTTTATTTATTATTTTTTTAAGTGTTGCAATTGCAAAGTTGCAATGTTTTCTTTATAAA
This sequence comes from Uloborus diversus, assembly GCF_026930045.1. Lineage (NCBI taxonomy): Eukaryota > Metazoa > Arthropoda > Arachnida > Araneae > Uloboridae > Uloborus > Uloborus diversus. Next base: position 51,868,187 of record NC_072735.1, read on the forward strand.
TATAAAGTGCAATATTTTCTTTGGCAAAATCGCCTACATTATCAATTGACCTTTACGAAAACGTTTAAAATCAGTTTTCATTGTATTATTAATATTAAAGTTAGTGATCACTTTTCCTGACCTTTAAAAAAAAGTTGCAATGTGGGGACTTTTTGCAAAATTACCTTTCCAGACACTTAAATATTTACTGACGTTTGAAGTACAACTGTGGTTAATTTTTATGTCTTTACGTCTTTAGCATGCTCGTTTAAAAGCAACAAACCTTTTATTGGAAATCTCTGAAACTCTTAAAATACAAAGCTCGTTTATCCGAAGTCGGTTTTCTTAAATTTTATTTTTCCGTACGTTGAAAAGATCACCGAATGCAACTATTTCTGTTGTAGAAACCAAATTATAAACGTATTTTTATCTCTTCAACTCCATTCCCAAGCACACGGAAAATTTTCTTTAAAAGCTAAATAATTTTAGTTTTTAAATGCTATTTATTTCGAAAACGTCTGAGGTTAAAACTGAAGTATGGTGCAGTAACCATATTTTGTCTCCATGCTCCAATTTCTCCACTCTAAGTTTCTCTGATCAGTCACTTGGTGACGTTACTGGTGATAATTGTTCTGGTTACGCTCATGAACGCTATTTATTGGTGGAAAGTTTTTGAGCCTAGTCCTTCGCGTTTAAATTTAACGGCGATCATTGATATTTTTTAAAACTTGAATTATTGTAATATAACTTTGATTTTTTGGAAGGTGATTATTTGGTTGCACTTGACATATTTGTTAGGGTAAACTGCAGGCAAATGATTTGAGAGTTATGTTATGTTTGATTCACTTCACGTAGAGGAGAAAGTCGTCATTTTGGCAGAAATGTTGCTCCTATTTTCGTCCCCTAACATGATTGGAGTAAAAGACGTTGATGCAGAGTATCCTATATGCAAAAGCGTTTTTATGAAGACAAACATGGAGTTAGGTTAATTGCCCTCTGTGCACCGAGAGGAAAACATACAATGTGTTTCGGAACGAAAAACAAAAAAATAAAATAAAAATTAATTGTGACACATGTTCGGAGATTTGTAAAATCGATCTTATATTTCTTAATCAAATATTTTGTACAATAATGAACAGTTTGTAATGTTTTTATTTCATAAATTATTAATTCGTGTTTATTACTATTACCTGGTTTTTAACCCATTGTTACATCTTTATATTGTTACATCGTATATTGAAAGGTGAACGAAAATAGGATTACAATTTTCGATTCTGGTAAAAATGCAGGAAACGCAATTAATTTTTCACTAAAAGAAGTTTTGAAAAAACGCTTTTTTACCAGAATGATAATATATATATATATATATATATATATATATATATATATATATATATATATATATATATATATATATATATATATATATATATATATATATATATATATATATATATATATATATATACATTTACACATATTATCATTTTGGTTGACTTGTGCAGATTAAAAATGCAGTATATGATAGTGTTTCTCTCTCCCTCTCTCTCTCTCAATATATATATATATATATATATATATATATATATATATATATATATATATATATATATATATATATATGTGTGTGTGTGTGTGTGTGTGTGTGTGTGTGTGTGTATAATAACTGTATTATTAATCTTGGGGGGGGGGGGGACGAAATATGGCTTGTTTATTCTAGAATTCTTTAAAATTGTCATTTTTTTCATTACGTATTCATGCTTAAATTTAAAAAATAAGATTTACTGTATTATAAATAGCATTATTGATAGCACAATAATGATGAAAGGAACCATGCTATACCTTGGTTAATTCCGTGCCTCAAGACCAGACTAATGTCCGAAAACTGTGATTTTCTGGCTCTTACTGATATGATCGGTCGAGTCCGGATCATTTCGGACTCATATATACATTGTATGTATAATTTCAGGCCCTTTTTAATTGCGCAATCAAATATATTTATTAGTTAACTAGAAGGATAAATTATGACTTTGTCTGGGGCAACAGAAACAAAAGAAGACCCCTCCTAAATTCTGCATATTCACTTAAAAATAATCGGTGAAATCATTTTATCTTTAAAAAGCCTTCTAAATATAGGATACAATTTACCATTATTTAATTACCAGGGATTAACTTCCCGATAAAATGTTAATAAATGATTTTAAATAAAATATTTAAACTTAATTTTTTCAGCTTATCGAAACAAATTCCCCTCGTCTACCCACACTGTAATGCATAAACTAAGAATTACTCAAATAATACTACGTATGGGTAAAAGAAAAGAGAATTTGCATTATCTATCACTTTCTTTTCTTAATTAAGAGAAGGGCAATTAATCACGTTAAAAGACTCATTATTCTCTTTTCAAAGTATTTTTATTGAAATAAAAGTAGAATATTATCATTTATGCATTGTGCCTAAACTTTTGTGTAACATTTTTCAAAATGCAAAGACGCATTAACAAAAAAAGAAGAAGAAAACACTTTGATTTTTTTCATGAATATTTGGATGAAAGAATGCGACTATATTTTATTAATTTCAGAAAAAGTAGTTATTATATAGGTATTTACGTAGTAATTAGTAATTGCTCCTTAGTATTTTTTCCATACATTAATTAATCGTTATATATTACTATATGTTTTTCAATTTTTTCAAAGCAAGTATGAAGCAGTTTATTACGTTAGATTAAATTTGCCCAAATGACAGAAAAAAAGGGGTGCTTAGTAAAAAAAAATACACGTAAATTTGGTGGTAGCAAATTTTGCTGACATTTTTTTAGATATTAACTTATTACTTATAACAGCAATTCGTAGATTTTATAAAAAATTTTGATGTTAGTTTATAATAGTTTTATAAAAAAAATGTAGAACCTAGCACTCTATCTCTCAGATTTGAAGGTAGTAATTACATGTAAATTAAGGACAGTTTAATTTCTATTTACGATAACATTGATTACAGTTAATTTACAAGGCGTTTCCGTCTATCTGTCTAAGATTCATTTTTGATTTAGGCATTTTTTTCTCTCAATTTTAGCCTTTAGAGAATGTTAACATTAGCATCAGAAGAAAAATCTGAATGGGTTAGGAATTTTATCTAAAGGTGGAGTTTTTCTAAAAAAATATTTTCAAAGAATGATCTTGACCAAAAACATGCCCCAGACACATTTTATTTTTTTATTTGTTATATTGATATATTGCTTTTTTTTTTCTTTTTGGAAACGATAAACCACAAAAATCTTTAACAATAAGGTCACTCATCGAATATTAGTGTTTGAAAAAAAATAAATCCTAGTTTTTTCTCCTTACATTATATGTATTATTTTTGCTAATATTTGCTGTAGTTTCAAAAATATGATTTTTCATGATTGGGTCCATCATTTGTGCTTACCGTGTATGTATATGTCAAACTTTCACTTGCTCTCTTATGCAATTTTCTTTTACGCTAACTAAAGAATAATTGTCATTATTTTCAAAATATAAACCTTTCCAAAGCCTAAATAATAAATGGCATAAATGATTTTCATGAAAATGAAACAGGTTTCTGCTTCCAAAACTTTTCGACATTCAGTTTATTCCCCACCTCCAAATCTCAACTTGCCCTGGGAATAATCTAGGCTACTAAACGCAGATTTGCATGACTAACATTGCTTAACTTCCTTGAAAGGAAATTTTACATCTGCATTTTCTAGCTATTTCATTGAACGCGTCTTACCCTCGACATGAAGCTATCCTTATTCGCAGACGCTAATTCACTTGTGATCTCTCTTGACTCGCAAATGTAAATCACATTAATACACGATGCTGCATGTAATGTAAATTACTTAACTTTGCCGACAAGATTGTTGTTTTAACTTGACGCTGAATTATTTAGCGATGCCTTGAGAAGTGACATAAGCTCTTCGTTTTTGTGTTTTCTCCTACTATCGCATTATAATTCGTGAATATCAGGATATTATGTAAATATGGATTGATTTCACTATACACATTTATAATTAAATGTGATGGGGTACTCTACCGAGAATGTGGTGAAAGGTACTTATGGTTTAATCTGTTTAGTGAAATAATTGTAAAGGATATACGTTTAGCTAAATATAGTGAGGGTACCAGTTTGTTTGATACCAGTAAAGATTCACCTTTAAGTTTAAGTTAAAAACCATGCATAGATTTATGAAACGAAAAAAGTGAGTATATTTTTTAATTTATGATTTAAATAATCTGAATTTTAAGTTTGTTGATTGAAACGTCCTAATGATAAAAACTACGTCACATAAACCGTGTACCCTCTTAACTGGCAATATCTCTGATTTCTTAAGCGGTAGTTATAGATACATACTTCCAACTGCATTAATAGTCAAAATAAGATGCATAATTAAGATATTGAACGTTGAAGCGGTAAAATATAGTAGTGGAAAAAAAAACGAATTCTAACCTTTCTATATGGCCCTCGAAACTCAAAAGCGATTTTTAGAGAATAATCACAAACATTGGAGAAAAAAATCGAACATTCAAGAAAGAGACATTAGGACGACCAACCTTCAGAGGTATAACACACTGCATTTTGGGACCTATGCCACTTTGTAAAGGCCCTGATTGTAAAGGCCATATAACGACTTAATATACATTTTATTTTCTCTCAAACTAGGAGATTTTGTAGAGCATTTTTAAGCATCAAAGCGTAACATTTCTATTTATTATTCAATAGCAATGAACTAGATAAAATATATCTTTTTTATTTGCTTTAACACTGTAATAAAATTACTAACACTAACACACACTGCAAAAAACACTGTAAAAATCGGTGGCAGCTTAGCTCGTCCACTGCTCTAGAGTAATTTAATTGATATAACTGATGTAAAGTTAGACATCGCTAGTTGAAGGTTATACCATGGTACTATAGCCTAACGTCTCACAAATTTCTATATAAGGTTAGACTCGTATTTTTTGGTATACTAACAGAAATATTGCTTGAAATGTTACACATTAGTAAAATATAAACTTTCATCTGACTTTCTTGAGCGATTTATCAAGTTCATGCTTTAAAACAACCAATACAGCTCGGCCAATAAGGACGCCTGCAGTAGAAAATCTGCATCTAAGATTAACGGTTGTAAAATTAGAGGTCTTATAGGTTATGCGTGGATATGCTGTATATTTCAAGCAACAAAAAACTTCGAATTGAAAAATTATATCTAATTAGATCATATGGAATAAAGTGTGGTAAGGGCTATGATTAAAATTTTGAATGTAGCTAGTAGAAATGATGGAGGAAACTCTTATGTTTTGGGAAGAGAGATGGAATAAGTGGCACAGTTATACATGTAGCTTGTACACGATTCAAAAATGTTTTAATGAACGCTTTCCCAGGGCTTGAACTTTGCACAAGCTTTAATCAAGACATTAAAAATCTACGTACAACACTTTTCAGTACACCATCTCAAATTGTGACTGTTGCTTGTAAAAGACGTAATTTGGATTTGCTATTAACAGTCAAGAGCATTGTTTTTTACTGTCCATTTTTTTAACCTATAATAATTTATATTTCTACTGACTTAATTCAGCACTACCAAATTATTTTCAAACATTTTTACTTCTTTAAAAAAAAAAAAAAAAAAAAAAAAAAAAAAAAAAACGAAGAACAATATTTATTGCACAAAAGTATTTTTAATGAATTTCGGAACGCTTAGAAATGCATTTTTTTTTCTTCTAAAGAGATTTGAAAGTCCATGTAAATTAGTTATATCTACTTACTCAGTACCAACTTTGCATACTTAAATCATTGTAATTACCAAATATCTAATTTCATTTTTGTTTTGAAGCAAGAACAGATTTGTGTGTGCTTATTTATTTACTATGGACTGTTAACAGTTTTTTATGTTTTTTTTTTTTTTTTTTTGAAAAAAAAAAAATGTAAACGCATCTCATTTTAATAAATGGTATATTTTGTAATTCAGAGCCAGAAGGACGCAAATAAAAAAATTGGAGACTTTCCGTTTATTAGTGTATTGGATGCAGAAGCGTATCCCGCATCGAGCCATGTGAACGCATTTTTTTTTAAAAATCCTTTCCAATTTTTTACCAGGATTAAAAGAGCGCGTTTTCCATCTTTTGCATGCCCCAGAAAAAAGTTTTTCTTTCTACTGTAAAATTCTAACAATATGAGTTACGTTACTCCGGCTCTAAGGTACAAAGTTAAGGAAGTTAAATTTATATTTATGAATTACAAAATGCAGTGCAATCACTACATATATTTCTTTTTTTTTTAAATTTTATCCGTCTGTTTTTCTTTTTTTTTTCGTTCTTTTTTTAATAAAAAATCCGTTTTTCATTTTCGTGAAGCAATACTCTGTAAGCCTTCAGAACCTAATATGGATAAAGATGACATATTCGGTATGCTATTTAATATGCAATCGATTAAAAGCAATTAATTTTCTCAAGATGATATGTTGTCGCTCAGATGTATCTTCATATTGCGCAAAAGTTGCTGATGATCCAATATGTCTGGCTTTAGGCGATCCAGACCCAATCCTATTGCCTGTTGACTGATCATTGACACAGAACCCGGGAAAACGAGCACTCATGTAATTTGCAGTTAGAATGCTCAAGTGAAGCTACGCCACTGATATTGGAAAACCTATATTAGCTTCCACATAAGTTTCCTCCTAACGTCGAGCTAATATTAAATTGCCTGCAGCGTAAGGGAGTACACTTTAATTGCACATGCATAGTAAGAGGGGCAATCCACCAATACGCCATTTTTGATCACACGCATGTATTTTCGTTTAAAATGAACGAAGTAAATTTTACGCTTGAGATGAATAATAAATAGATTCGTGATGTGCTACTCTCGTTGAATTGGTTCTCAAATTTATTTAGGCGTATGAATAAAAAAGTTCGAGTTAGTTAATTTAATGACACCAAAAATTTGACAATTGTCGAATTTATGGAAGTTGTGCACATTTTTAGGAGTTCAACAAAGTATTAGGCACAGATCGGTATAACCACTTATCTTTTCTTCACAAATTGTCTTATTTGTGAAATTAAACTGGTTAAGTTGAAGTGTGTTATTGAAAAACTGAATTTTCAAAAATGTTCCTTTCGATTAAATACAGCTGCGTTACATTATCTGATACATTTGTTTAAAAAAACTAGGTTTTGTCACTTTTTGATTGTAAATATTTACAAACAATTTATCGTATGCAGAGAAAATGCTTAAAATTTTTTTGCAATACATTGGTAACTAAAACTACCCCCTCCCCCCGAAATTTTAACACCTCAATGCAAATCTATAAACTACAATGTTATTTTTAAATGTTTATTCCCCCTTGCCATTTCCATTGTTATGCATCCACCTCACATAAAGTTGGGGCCCATGAAGAGCTTTGTGAAGGCACTAAACAACAACTCAGGTGTTTTTCAGCACCTATCCAACAAACTTCCAGAGTTGAGTTACGCGAAAGTGAAAGAAGGTGTGTTCATGGGTCCACAAATAAGAAAGATCATTGACTTACTGAGCAGTACTAAAAATATGCATGGTTGACATTCAAGTCTGTTGTAGCAAATTTTCATGGAAATAATAAATTTCCTGAATATGTAAATATTGTGCAGAAGTGCATTCGTGCATACAGCTTGATGGGTTGCAAACTGTCAATCAAGATTCATCTCTTCGACTCACATCTCGATTTCTTTCCAAATAATCTAGGTTATGTCAGTGATGAACATGGGGAACGTTTTCAACAGGACATCTCGGTGATGAACAAGACCTGATTTAAAAGTGCAGGGGAAACCCGGCTAAAGTGGATACAGCGGGCAAAGCGAATTTTGCCTATAACACCCAAATATTTAGTTGGCCGGCAGCTGCGTTGTCATAGCAACGGTCGCCTGTTGCCGCTCCGTGTGCGGCAAACACGTCGAGACGATTTCGCGTCACGTGACGCCAGTGACCGAACAAAGTATGTTTTGGGGAAAAAAATATTAGTTTACAGAGGTTAGTGTTTCATTTATAACTTTAATACGATTTGTGACAAGTTCTTTGTTATGGGTAGGATTTGATGTACGCTTATGTAGCTTTCAACTATCCGCAGACGACGAGTTTAGATACTCTGGTTTTTTAGTACTTTTTAGTAACCTCAAAAATGTTCCTGAAGGGCAAAGTGGATACCATATTCACTATGCCCGGTCATGACAAGTCCCTTTATCTAAACATGGAAGTCCTTCAATTTTAAGATCTTAAGCCAATGCTACCATTGAACACTGTCCTTATGCTCCCATGCGATCTAAAATAACAGAATAAGTCCAAAGTAATGATGTTCCCGCCGCTTCTCCCAAACCTGGATGTTCTAAGAACTACTGCAGTCTTTCAGTTTTATAACCTATTCCTCACCCTGTTAAACCAATAGCAACACGTAAACGAAAGCTACAGATATCTACACTCCTGACAAGTACTAAAGTAAAGGACAATCAGAAACAAAAATTTGAAAAATAAAAAAAGACTGTCATAAGTAACTACATGATGTTTCAACTAAAGCATCTTAAAATACTGTTAAAAAGACCTCTACCAAAAAGACTAAATCAAAAATCTCTGCTACAAAACATAGGACTGCATATGAGAACGATAAGATGAAGGAAGTAAAGAAATTTGATGATGTAAGGTGCATTTTCTGTGGTGAAATGTTCATTGAGGAAGATGATCAGTCAACGGAAAACACTGTCGTATTTGTACTCATTGGTGTCATAAAGAGTGTTCAGAATTAGAAAATGGTAATGATTTTGTTTACGATAACTGCAATGATTAGTATTGAAGCAGAAAAAAGTTTTTTTTTTTTTTTTTAATATGCTCCTAAATTTTGGATGTTGACTTTTTTTTAGTTTAATTTCTTTGTTTTTATAATAATTACTGCAATAATTAGTATTGTAGATAAATCTTTTTTAATATGAGCTAATAATTTTCAATGCTTATTTTATTTTTAAGTTCAATTTCTTTGTTTGTAATAGCTACAATAATTAGCATTGTAGCAAAATAATGTTTTTTTAGTATGTTCGTTTAATTTTCGAGTTTTATTTCATTTTTAAGTTCAATTTCTTTGTTTGTAATAACTACAATAATTAGTATTGTAGCAAAGAAACGTTTTTGTGATATTTTCCTTTAATTTTCGATAGTTATTTTATTTTTAATGTTTAGTTTCATGACAAATAATGTTGTTGTTCGCTTTGCCCTTGTACCGAATCCACTTTACCCGGGCTGTAGGGCAAAGTGGATATTCATGCCATTGTAGCAAAATGACCTTTTATCTAATAGTGTAATTAATGTTATGGAAAACTGTTACTGCATTACGTAAATTCATTAAATAAAGACTGATTATAAACATTTGTTTCACTTTCCAAAGTTATAACTAAACGACAATAATCAAGAAAAGCTTAAGGTATTCACGTTGCCCGTGTTTCCCCTAAGTAAGTGGAGCCCCGGCTTAGGGAGCTTCTAGCTTGGGAGTCTCCAAAAATTAGAATTTATATTTTTACATATATAAGTATTTTCAATTGTTTTGAACTATGATAATTGTTTTTAGTTCAAGTGTAAGTTTAAAATTTTAGTTGTTATTGCTGGCTCTAGTATAGAAAACCAGTCGAAAACATAGTACTGTGGAATAAGTAAAATGACACATAAAAAGCTTATTTGTACTTTATACACATTGTGTCATTTTACTTATTGCTAGCTCTGTTTCAACAAAGTTTAGTAATTAAGTAGAAAACCACCTTTCTCCCATTAAGCGGACAAATATGAGGAGTGACATCTATCATAGAATTAGATGACTCAGCTGTCACCCCAAGTTAGTATGAAGCTCACTATTAGTGCTTTATTTTGCTCCTGTTAATTTACACTATTTTAAAATATTTCAATCTTTTGTAACTGCTTATTTATGTGAACTTCAAATTATAAATGTCAAGGCTGTCACAGAGAAAAGGGATCAATCCCTCAAAAAATAAAAAATAAAAAAAATATGGCGCAATCAAGACCAGATTTTTTTTTTTTTTTTTTTGGTGGGGGAGGGGGAGTCGGTTTCTTTTTTTTTTTCTTCTTTTTCTTTTTTTTTTTTTTTTTTTTTTGGAGGGTACGCCACTAAACTTAGAGACGGAAACCTCTGCAATAACGAAAACATGCGCGATTGAGCACGTTCTTCGATTGTGTAGTTTAAGGGGGCTAACAGGTTTGTTGTGCTTTCAGTCCTAAAATTTATAAATCGGACCCTGGTGATGGAGACACGCTATCAGGGTCGATGTAGTACAACAATATTGGCCGACTACTGCTGGATGCTTCAGCGCAACCTTCCAAATACTCGGCACAAACGCAAGTCTACAGCCGTGAAATTCAAAGCGAACTAACTTTAAATTAAGGAACTTTATGTAATATATATGTATTTTATGTGTGTATTACACCTAAAACTGGATGATTCTATGTAATTTATGTTAATTAGTACTCTAGTTCGCCTTGATACAATGTTAAACATGTATAAATGATTAATGTCAGACTGCTACAAAATGATGGGGGAAAGAGACAAATAGTTTGTATATTTTTAATCAGCGTATCTAGATTGTCTTAAAACAAGTGCTGGATAATAAGATATAAGCCGACACTTTTTTTTTTCTTTATCAGTGTAATGTTTTCGATTTTGAAATAATTTTAAAACTCGCAAATTTGATTGTTTATAAGTCATTATTTTTGCAACAAGTAAATATGTAATTGTTGATAAGCCAAAAAAACTACTACAAAAGATCGCGAATTATTTACTTCATTAAAAAAAAACGCTCTTGCTGTTTAAATCTGTTTATTACTAATCTTTCTGACGAAACATAACACTTTCAAACGTAATGAACAATTAAAGAAGAATTTAATAAAATATCAAAAATGTTTTTTAACTATAAAGAATATTTTTATACTTTTAGAGCTAAAAAGTGTGATATAAAATAAGTACTGATTTCTTGATTAAAACACTAACAAATGCAGTTGGTCTTAATATATTTATATTTAGGGTAATTATAAAGCAGCCAATAAAATATAAATTGAAAATTGAGAGAAAAATATGTAGGCGATTATATACGGTTATTATAGGCGGTATATATATATACAGCTTTTAACGAATAGCTTTTATTATACCGCCTCTTCTTCTCTGAAATTTTAATTTATATTTTATTGGTTGATTTAGAATTACCCTATTAATAAAGATATTAAGATCAACTGCAGTTTTTTAATCAAGAAATCATACTTTTGTTTTATGTCATACGTTTTAGCATGAACTAAGCACATAAAAAAGTCTTTAGAATTAAAAAAACATTTCCTATATTTTATTTTAAGGTTTTTTGGTTTTGAAATTTATTTGAGGTGAACATCTTTCCCACATATGCTCTTACATGATTGCTTAAGTTCAGCCTTGAAACTGATTTGTTAAATTTTTTAACAAATCATTTTTTAAAATGTTTATAGCAGCAATTAAAAAGCGGAAGTATTTTTAGTTTATAACTACTATCGTTTTTTTTAATTGTTTCTTGCAACTAGGGATTGCAATACCGGTATACCGGTACACCAAATACCGGTATTTAGAGCAATTTTGCATGTTCGAAATACCGGTATTTGCTGATGTAAAATACCTGTATTTGAAATGTATAACATTATTTTACTGGAAAACTACAAATACTATCATCGCAGTCATTTTGATTCCCAATTTTCAACAGAACTTCTGTAAAATCAATACGAATTTTTATCTAGCTTATTACCACCTTGCCCATGAAATAAAAGAGTTCAAACATCATTTTCTGAAGCAATATTCCTTAGATCCCTTTACCCCGTCCCTTTAAACATCGTTTAGCAGGAGGTTGCAAATCAAATTGGAGTCTGCTTTGCTATTCTTCGGAAAGTCTGCGTAAATCTCTCTCGTTCGCTAAGACCTTTACTTGGGGCAATAACTCAAGAGGAAATAAGAGATAAATAAATAGAGGAGAAATGGAAAAAAGGCATCCACCCTAATTTCACTTGTTAATGCTCGATTTTCAGAAGTGTTTACGTTTGACATTACGTTTTACTCCCTAGTGCTCGAGGGACTTTTATTTCTCGAGAGAAGCACTCTCTCTTTTTGAAGATGTAAGGAATTCTTCAAGTGAATAGTTTGAGATCTTCTTCCTGGAATTGCGATTGAAATTGGAAAGTAGAGGAAGTTTACTTAAACTGAAACAAGTGGGGTTGGATATTTTTAAATGGGCGAATGCTTTCCAAATAGAACAAAAAATCGTTGATGTGTACAAAGGCGTACCAAAAAATAGTTTTGGATTTCTGAGAATGCCTCATGCTGTACATAATTTTTCTCTTGAGCCACTTTGATCACGCAATAAATATCGTATAGGAGACAAATACAAAACTAATTTATAGATCTCACGCATAATTTTCAATTTTCAAATAGTATTGCTAAGCTTAATATGTTTAAGGAGTCTTCAAAATGTACAATTTTCTGGAAAAAATATATAGTTTTTGCCTAATTTAATTCTAAACAACTTGATACCTTATTTTTTATCAAACGATCAAAAACTTTTCGAGCTATCGTAAAAAAAATAAAAACCTTCCCCATTGAAATTTTTGTCAAGAGCATCTGTTTATACTCATTTTTCCCAGAAGTCCCTTTACTTTTTGTTTTGCGCGTATATCAAAAAAAAAAAAAAAAAAAAATTCATAAACCTTTTCATATATATTCCTCTGGAACATATTTAAACCTAAATTTTAGTTGAAAATACAGTCATTTATTCAAAAAAAAATCCCTCCAAATTAAAATATAATTTTTATATTTATTTTTAAAAATTCAAAAAACAAAAAAATAAATAAATTTAGAATTAAGTCCTGAAGGAATTATGTGTCATTACTTTAAAAATAATATTAAAATTCTTTATAAAGTAACACATTTTTAAAGTGCATATTGTTGCATGTTATTTTTCAAACTTAAGAAAAAAGAAAATTTTATTTAGTTTTTTTTTTTGTTGTTGTTCTTGTTGTTTTGTTTAACAGAAATGAGCTGCTTGAATGCATGTCATATCATGTATTTTTTCTCAGATTGTCATATTTCATTTAAAATTAAAACTTCAATCATAGCTTCAATAGAAATTTAGTTATAAGCTTTTAAATAACGGGATTTTTTTGTTCCAATGTATTATTTCAAGAGTATAGAAATTCCTTAATAGACACATTATAATACCTTTACATAAAATATTTACTGAATTACAAAATAAAAAGTACACCAGTCATTGGTTGTTATACATAAAACAGTTTTTTTTTGGGGGGGGGGGGGAATAAAAAGTAGATTTACCCTAATTAATAAATAAAGTATGTTGATAATACTCTATATTAAGCCAGAGTTTCCCGAACTTTTCCGGGGACACCTTTCGAGGAATTAGACTTTTCTCAAGGCACCCTATTGTATATGTATTGTATTTGTTACACATGTTTTGAATCCATGGACACTATTCGCGGCGCCCCTCTTCTCTTTTTGTGACACCTACTTTGGGAACCCTTGTAGTTCAGCAATGGAATATTCTTAATTTATAATTTAAAAGCGATATAAAATTTCTGAAGGAGCTAAACTTGCATGCATTCTCGGTATCAAGCATGATATTTTACTTTTTTTTTGATGTATTCGTCTCTTTACAAACGTCACCAAACTTACGTTAGTAAATACAGTAAAGTCACCTTTTTTGATTTGGTTACAGTGATAAGCCTGATAGTACTACTTGCTTCCGTACAGTCAATAGAGTCAAAATACTGTTTTGTTTTGAATCCATTTTTCTTAGATCAATTTAAAAATGGGTCATCAGACTGTTAAGAAAACTAAAAACAATTATAGTAATAATATAAAAAATAGCTCACCCATTACTTGCACGAATACATCTTTTTGAGCTCTATCTCCTTCTTTATTTTCAACAGCGCAAGTATATTTTCCTTCATCAGCTTTTTTATTTACTTCTCGGATTATTAGAGTTCCATTGGGAAATGCCTGCTGCCTGTGATTTTGAGGAAGTAACCTGGAATCTACAGCAGAAAAAAAGAAGGTTCTTTATACAAGAAACGATGGATACAGATTAGCAAAACTGTTCTTTCTAATTGACATAACTCTTTATGAGTCAAAACGACTTCAAACTCTCATCAAAATCGCTCAATGTCGAATAATTTTAAAGAAATTCCAATTTAAAATTTTAAAAATTGAAAAAGTGGAAAAAGTTTTTAGATATTAAATATTAATTGTTCTCATGCGTAAAGAAATCCAATAAAATGTTTCAACCTCTCTTTAAAAAATTGACGTAATTTGTATGCGGGATTTTTACCCTGAAGGCGGTTCGCGAAACGAGTTTTACTTGTTTCGTATAGCCACTAAGGATGCTGGGTAAAAATGTTTTCTCGAGTACAACCAAACAACCTGTAGGTGATAGGTGTATTTTCCGTTTTTTTTTTTTTTTTTTTTTTTGAGCTGGAGCGATAAATTGCAAAGTTTCATATAAACGCGGCTACTAGGTTAAATTACGTTGGATCGCGTTCTGCAGGGTCCAGTAACAATTTGGACTATGATTTAGATTGCAAATCGATTCCTTTTAGATAATTGATTTCTAATACATTAACGAGCCAGTAAGAAGTAATGTAGACCACAGTTTTTATGGATTGTAGATATTTCTTACTTAATAGAATTATTTCAAATTAAAAAAAAAAAAGTCATACGCTGGTATTTCTCGCATTTTAATGATTCACAATTTTTAGCAGAAAAATTGACTTGAAACTATTTGCCTCGATTAAAACGCCACTACTAATGCTTATTTTCTATATAAGTTTAAATAAAGAAAACATAAGATACGTGGTAAAGAGATGTTATTAAAGGCACTTCAGCAAGGACATTAAATGCGATTTTTTCTTTGTCAAAACCAAAAAATAAAAGGCAACAAAAATGCGATACAATTTACGCTAATAATATTTTTTCCTCTTCTCCAAGCAAAATAAGCTTGGTCACTCAAGTACCATTAGCAACAACATCAACTTTTTTTTTTCATTCGTTTATGTACCACTTATTGATTAAGCACAAAAATATTCTGTCAGTAATATATGTGGTAAATAAGTTCATAATTTGCGTTAAAAGAATATTGTTTAGGAAATGTCATGATGTATCACCTCTCGACCAAGTAATAAGAGTCAAAGGATGTCCGCCAGCTGGACATGGCAAAACAGTTATTTCCCCCGCAAGTGCGGTTACATTAGGAATGGATCTTATAGTTGGTGGTCCAAACACATTAATTCTAGATGAATGTTGCACCGTTCCCACTTCATTTGTTGCTTTACAGGAATATAAACCACCATCTTCTACTTGTATTCCTAAAAAAAATGAGTGAGTGTTACTTCTAGGAATTAGGGCAAAATTAAATTTTAAAATGTTACACATCTCATTCAACCTGCAAACAGAAACTCATTGCGGACAAATATTCGTGACAATTTATATATGTAAGGAAAATTACGATCAATGATAATAATATAAACTTACTTAAAATAAAGCAACGTATATTAATATTTTACATTATTTTGTCTGCTATTTAAAAGGGTTTGATTTTTTTTTTTTTTTTTTGCAAATTAGTTTGGGGAATTGCTGTTAAATTATGCAAAAAATATTTAGGAAACACTAATAACGTATAACACATTATTACATAAAAAGGAAACACTTTAAAATATTATGATTTATAGACTGTCCTGAGGTTTAAAATCTTCAAATCAATCCCAAAATATGGATGTGTTACTTTGTAATATTTTCAATGTGTACTTAATATGGCTACATAAATTTCACGTTGGGCAAAAAAGGAAACTATGATGAGCCAACACACGACAATAAAAAAAATAAAAAGAAGCCATTCCCCAAAGATATACTCGAAGAATATATTTTTTAACTTAGACAGATAACTTTCCTGCAAGCTCCTTTTTTTACGCATTCTCCTTTAATTGCCTGGAAGCGATTATAAATTCAAAAACGTACGTATATCAACTTAATGTATTTCTTTGCCTTTTATGAAGTTATTTTTTTTTTTTTTTTTTTTGAAATTATAACTTCTGAAAGAACTGAAGAGTAAAAAAAAAGAACATGAATTAACTTTTGCGGTTTTTACAAGAGTCACAATGATAATTTGTAATGTACTTCATATGTTGTGTACATAAAATCTGCCATTTTTTTAGTTTTAGGAACTGACGTGTCTGCATAATTTGTAAAAAATAATCGTAAGTAAGAAAAAACATTAGAAATATCGTCTTCATTGATTAGCAGGGTCATTTCGCGTCAAATCGCCTAAAGTCATGTGTCGTTGTGTCTCCGATTTTGCCCATTATTATTGTACGAGTAGATATCTATGAGAAAAGCTCAGATTAATTTTTTTAGATTTTTTGAATAAAAATTACGCTTTGGAGAAGTTTTTCGAAAATTCGATTTTTGATCATTTCTCGGAATCACCGTTTTGGCATGAATTTAGAAAACCGCTTTAATTTCTTTATCTTTCAACCGAAGCTGAATTTGGTATTAATTTCACGATTGTTTTTCTGTGTGAACGACAGAAAGAATTCTGTGAATTGTTGGGTGTGGCCACTCTTTATCTAAAATCAGTTTTTATGCTTTTTCAAAATGGGGGATTAAATAAGTCATATCTCCGGAGTTCCTACTACGATCTGCATCAAAAAGGTTTTTGTACTATATTTAAATCATTCTCTAGCAATGTAAAGAAAAAAAATAGTTTTTTGTTGTTGTTTTGAAATAAAAATAAATAAAGTTTGCTTTGCAGAAAATACAAGATTTCTATTACTTTAATTCCCTTTTAAGCTTAAAAAGGCCACAAACTTTTCAGAACAGTTAATACTGGACTGTCAAAGTTTGCATCAATAGTTAATCGCTGAAAAGTTGTTCACTGTGGAAAATAATTGTGCAAAAACCTCCGTTTCAGACATCTCACAAAAAAAAAAGCACTTTTGATTGAGTGTAATAAATATGAAGAACAATAATTTGAAGAATAGTGTAAAAATATTTCTAATGGCATTATTTTGCATTTTTTTCGACAGTAAAAGATATATATATATATATATATATATATATATATATATATATATATATATATATATATATATATATATATATATATATATATATATATATATATATATATATATATATATATATATATATATATATATATATATCCTAAACTTGTTTGGATTGCGTAACATCTGACAAGGATCTTCCGCTCTTACAATACTCATGCAATACGCATCATTCTTATTTCACTTTGAAATGATGTGAAATGAAAGGCATGCTTGTGCGGACTGCATTTATTTCAAAAATTTACTATTTCCTTTGAATCAAAAGATGAGAAAATCAGAATTTCGATCAATAAATTTCAAAAAGATTTTATACTTTAATCAGCAAAAATAATCTTCTTCAGAGAAATCTAGAGTTGTGCTGCATGAGGACTGTAAATACGGAAGATCATTGTCATGTGTAACGCAATCCCAACAAGTTTATGCTATTACAACTTTTCAAAAGTAATTTTTTTCCATCTTTTAATGGCAAAAAAAGGAAAATAATGCCATTAGAAATATGTTTTGCACTGTTCTTTAAATTATTATTCGTGATAGTTAGTACACTTTCAATCAAAAGTGTTTTTTTTTTTTTTTTGACAGTCCAGTATTAATTGTTCTGAAAAACTTTTGGTCTTTTGTTAGCTTAAAAGGGATTTAAAGCAAAGAAAACTTGTATTTTCTGCAAAAAAACTTTATTTTTCAATTTCAAAAAATAAAAAAAAAAACAATCTTCTACATTTTTCTACATTGCAAGAGAATGATTTAAACATGCAGCAAAAAAAAAAAAAAATGATGCAGATCATAGTAGGTACTCCAGAGATATGACCTATTTAATATCCCAATTAAACAAATATAAAAACTGATTTTACATAAAGAGTGGCAACACTTAACTATTCACATAATACTTTCTGTCGTTCACACTGAAAGAGAAAAGTATTAGGTTGCAATTGATAACAAATTCAGATTAATTGGTTGAAAAAAAAAAGAAATTAGAGCGATTTTTTAAATTCATTTCAAAACGGCGACTCCGAAAAAATGATCAAAAATCTAATTTTTGAAAAAAATCTCCAAAATGTAATTTTTATTCAACAAATCTAAAAAAAAAATAATTTGAGCTTTTATCATAAATATCTATTCGTAAAAAACGGGCGACAGCACGATCGAATATTTAATTTAGGTGTTTTGTTTCTATGTGTAATAAATAATCCAGCAGCGTTCTATTGCATTTGACTCAAATACAAATTTATCATTCAATTCAGCGCAAAATTTGTACACATATTATTCATTGTGTCGCTTTTGCATTCTAATGAACAATAAAACATTCTACCAAACTTATGCGAGTTTCTGGAGGGATATGAAAACAATTTGCCTAGCATAATACAAATATTAGTTCGATAATGTACCTCTGATGTTTTCATAGCTAACTAGTCTGCTAGTTAAACGTGTTCAGTAAATCATGTATTGCAAGAAACCTACAACAGTTAAATACTATTACCATGAAGTTGCAAGAATCACAAATTGAGTTCTTTGTAACGGAGATTTCGTTGTAATGGGATTCAAACATTGTGGCAACTAAAATGGGACGTGACACCTAGATCGCTGAAGCGGATATTTCGTTGAATTGGTATTTGCTGTATTGAGATGTTTTTTGCAATTGCAGAGCTAATAAGAGTGTATTTGAAGATATAAAAGTATCCCTTCAATTTTATCTAATTTCTGAAAAATTTTGAAGTAAAAAATGAGCATTATGTATAATATCTATATTTATTAGTAGAGCACAATTCCATTTGAGACAAATGCATCCATTAATAACATTTACTTCTGCTCAAAACTTTTGTACACATCTTATTCTCTCTTGTTATTTTCCAATTCAAAGTTCCACCAAACAAGAAAACTTTCTTACAAACTTTCGTGGATTACTGAAGGAATACGAAAACATTTTGCCTAGCATAATACAAACATTAATTTGATAACGTACCACTGATGTTTACATAGCTAACGACTCTGCTGTCTCTAGTGACGTAGTCCCCCACGCGAAAACGCAGCTGATCTGGTAGAGGTAGCGAATCAAGCTGCCAGGTTACTTGAGGAAGAGGACTCCCTGTTGCCATGCATTTTATCGAAACTGAAACACCTGGGTAGACAGTCTTTTCGGAGAATAATTCTTCTAATACTGGAGGTTCGTCTGGAATGAAATAGGAAAGATTATTCATTTTCACATTTAAAGTAGACATTAGTATATTTAATTTCAAAACACATAAACCATGAAATAATTGTGTTCAATTACCATCATTCTGAATGACATTCTCATTAGAGTTGTTCTCTTTGAGTCAAAAAATAAAAAACGTCTAGTTCCTTTTGATATATATGAGCGTTAATGCCTTTAATATGTCGCTCGTCTGTGACAGTAGTGTACATTATACACTGTTTAATGTGTCATAATTTGTTAAATTTAGCATTGTTGAATATGCACGAAGAGATGGCGTATTTTTAAGTAAGGTGACACTACAGACGCCTTAAAAAAAAAAAAAGAAACGAAAAAGAACTAATTTTAAACTTGCAGATAACGAACTTTGATTTCACGAGGACCTTTAAAGATATTCAATTAGTCTGTGTTAGCATAACTTGCTTTTAACGAGTCCCATATATATGTATCGCATCCCGGCATAAAAAGTGACACAGCTCAAAAATTTGAAAAAAAAAAAAAAAATTTAAAAGCTAAATTTAATGCTCTTTCTTGCCACCAAATTCGCGCAAAGCTACATTGAATATTGCGCGTGGTGGAGTAAAAACGATATAATCAATCGTTATACATCATTAAAATTTCATAGTTTAGAAGAAACATTTTCGAACTTAAAAATACATTAAAAATGTAGACAACAATAACTGGCCAGTAAAAATCCCTTTTTTTTTGTGCTTATAGCAATTTTTGGGATTAAATGATTTAAAACCTTGACTTTCTTACATTGCTGTTTCTTTTTTTTTTTTTTTTTTCCAGTTTTGTCATTTTAGTAGCCGGAAAACGATACGTTGACGTCAATGACATCACTTTCCAAAATATTATAGCTCAAATTCAAGCAAAGCAGATGAAAAAAACTATTGAAAATGACAAAAGGTAAGTATATGAAGCTGTGCACCCTCGGCATACTCCATGGCAATTTATGAATCGAACATTCTAACTCCTTTTTTTTTGGTACTATGCCGAAATAAAAACAAGCTACGGAAATATGCATGATTTTTCTTAATGAGCCCGTTTATACAAACTTTCGGCTATAAGAGAATTTGTCACTTTTAACTGTTTTTTTCCTCCAAATATTGCAGTATATAAGCAAATGATTCATGACGTTATGTTTATTGGATGCTTTTTGTAGTTTAAACTAAAAGTGCGTAGTTGAACTTCGGAATAGTTTCCCTATAATTTTTAAAATGCAATTATGTGCTTCGATATGTTATATCGCTTATATGCCACCATGTTCCATTTGCACAGGATCTGCGCTGATATTGTGACAAGAAAGAACGTTAAATACTCGTTTCACAAATCATTGATTAACGTTTTTTTTTTTTTTAATGTGTGCCACTGTTGTTAATGGTGAGCAAGGTATGCCACATGAATTTTCCTGTTACCGTTCTTCTATTTGAAAAAAAATTAACAACTTTTACACTGCACGTCATGCAACACACCGTATTATTTTCGTCATAAGATGTATGTGGGACGTGTAGCATCACTTTGTAAAACAAAGGGTAATGTATGAAAACAGAAAACAATTGATTATTTTTACGAAATTTAATTAATAATTAATTCACATAATTAATTTTAGTACTTCCTCTAGGAAAAAAATGGAAAACAAAATGTTTTTCGTAAAAACTGAAACAAAAATTTCTTCAACATTTTTCACAGATTAGAACTTTATGTATTCAATTAAAAATTAGATAAAATTTTCATGAAATAATTAATTACAGATCAGGTCATTTTCACGGATGAGTAATGCCTATTAATGATGCAACAACCAAGCAGTATTCATAGTTAATCGATTATCCATGAAATATCGTTAATTAAGCTAATGAACAAGAATTTTGTTAACAATAAGGCCAGAGTCTCAAAAAATGAATTATCGCGTCACTTTTAAAACTTAATAAACACTTCAAAGATACCCTCGTTTCATTAGTGAAGAGAATTTAACCGATTTTGCATCATTCACTTGTTTTCAGATAAAATATTAAACATCGGTCAGGTTGAACAATTAATATCTTTAAGCAGATGTAATACTGCAAAGTAATTATTGTTTCTGCGTTGTCACACTTACATAAAATATTTAAATAGATATTTGGAAAAATGCTTCAGGGCGGTGGAAGACGGCAGATGCTAATCTAATTAATATTTTCTTTTATGTTTTAGGATCTTTAACTAAATATATTTCCAGAAAATTAGATGATGTCCTAGTTTAAACAATGGTAGACATTGTTATTTGAATTAATTAGATCGTTCACTTGAGAGTACCTGCAGCAAAGATTTTATTTTAGAGCATAGTTTGCAGTCTCATAGATATAAATGTAATAAACATGTGAGAGAATATATTTTTGTTACAAGTTCCAATTTTAATCTAAATGACTCAAAAATACGATAGAAAATAATTCAAAACATTTTCATGTTTTATTACGAAAACGCTTGTTTCATACAAAACGCTTCAAAGTTTAAATGATTGAATCAATTTACTAAAAGTTTGCTATATTGTGTAAATTGAGGCAGAAACTCAAAAATTCACAAAATAAGCTTAAAATAAAAATGCCTGTACAATAACATCGTTATAAGTAAAACAAGTTTAAATTTCCTGAGCTGTAAATTCTGCGCTAAAACCATGGTAACAGTTTTGGTAGAAAAATGGTAGAAATTTTTATTTGAATTATTAGACAGTTCATATTTAGCGTAACTGCTCAGCTAACCTGATGCTGTACAAAATAAGTTTCAAATAAAAATGTTTATACAGTTACATCGCTGTCAGTAAAATAAGTTTAAATTTCCTAAGCTGTAATTTCTGAGCTTTTACAGTAACTATTTGTTCGGGTGCAACTAAAAATTAATTCTTGTAGTGGTTAGGATATCTTCCACACAATAACTATCTTAATATCAGAAGCAAACATAATTTTTTAGAAAAACTTCTTAAAGCAGCGCACTGCAAACGTAAAAGCCTCCAGAACTTAAAAACCTTAATGATACCTAAATTACGAGTTCAACCTTTGATGAAAAGATGAAAAAATAAAAATCATAAAATAAAAGCATGCAACTGGGAGAAAAAAGTATTTGCAATTCTTGAACGAAATGTCGCGAATTTCTCCTAACGTCATAATACTTTTAAGCAAAATGGCTTTGTGTCATGACCACATGTTCAACAACGTAATAGAATGAGAAATAATGTTTTTGGTATTCAGATTCAAGCCGGATTAGAATACAAATTGCTTTAGTTAATTTAACTTAGTTTTTACTTTTTTCTCTTTGAGAATATATTTTGAAACACAAAAAGCTTTAGTGATATTTGGAATCTAACTCCACTGAAGTGCATTCCGCTTGAGGTTTGAGAAGCAGTAAAACAACTAAACTTCTTTGTTCAGAAATATTTTTTAAAGATCTAAGGAGAAAGACAACGTGTGATTACTTGATATTTTTCGCACGAATAGATATGAAGAAAAAATATTTCCCAATGATTTTTGTTATTCATAGATTATGAATAAAATTTGAATTCGACGCCTTCATACTGAATTGATTGATTGTATTCAAACCGATTTCCACGAAACTTATTAAAAGTTTGAAATGTAAAACCCATGCACTCAAAACATTTATTAAATTTTACACCTACACACAACATGAAAATTTTTCTAAGAGGATTTTTCTTTTTTGGGAATAAATGTTCTGTTTGAAAAACATGCTGTACTAGGGAATCAATAAATGATGTAGGAAAAGAATAACCATTCACTAATCCGTGTGCTATTTTGCTACAGCGTTGATTTTTAATTAAGCTTTGGATTTCACATAAAAGTAATTCAAATGTACGTGGGAGTAATTTTTTGGTATAAAATTATGTGGTTGATACTAGTGATGGGCTAAAATTGATAACTTTCGATAATCGATATTTTGGGAATCGTGTACTTCTCATAATCGGAGTGATTGACAATCGAGATCTTTCAAACCGAGAACTCGAGAGATTGATACTCTAGATCTTTTGAAATTGAGAATTCTAGCGATTGCAATCGAGATCTATCGAAGCCGAGAACTCGCCCGATTGACAACCAAGATCTTTCGAATCGAGATCTCGACCGATTGACTTTTCGATTATTTTAAATCGAGATCTCGAGTGGTTGACTTCTCAATTATTTTGAATCGAGATCTCGAGCGATTGATTGCTCAGTTATTTTAAATCGAGATCTCGAGTGATTGATTTCTCAATTATTTTGAATCGAGATCTCGGGATGAAATAATTGAGAATTCGAGCTGTGATAATCGAGATACGGTATTTGAGAACTCGAGTTGTTATAATCAAGATTTCCAGATCTGGTAATCAAGTTCTCGAATGATCTTGAATAATCGAGTTATTCGATTATTAGAACTAGATTATGCTCATCACTAATTGATACCCATGATTCTTCATTAGATAAAAATTATTACAACCCCTTTAGCTCCTAACTTTATGCATTTAGGGGAAGGTTGCCATCAATGAACCGGTTCCATGACTAGACCGTGAAAATATTTCTCCTACCAGAATTTGTGAAGACGGGTAATCAGTTTTGGTACCTTCCGTTTTCTGAAAATAGTCTACTGCAGAGTCATCAAGTAGCTAGAATTACTTCATCATATTGTCAATCGTTCAAATAACATTTCTATCATTCTCTTACACATTATTAAGATTTTCATTTAGTTAAAACACGCTTTGAATATCGTTGATCAATTAAACGTGAACGGTGACTTAAAAGAATGTATTTTCAAGTACAATTCCCCATACTCACGCATTTCATCGTGATTCGTCACAGCAGTAACACCTATAAGAATATTCAAAATGACGCAGTTGCTATCATTGGACCGCTAGGTGTTTTCACGAATGGACCACTGACAAAGTGGTTCATTCATAGAAAATCAAATATTGTTGTAACTTCGCTTCATTGTTTTTAAATAAATATGATAATAATGAAAAAAAAAGTTTCTCAGTAATTCTTGAAAACTCTTTCATTTTATTTTAATTTCAACTCATTTTTTTAATAAAATTGATTAAAAATTGAAAACATAATGATACCGTTTGAAATACTTATGCAGTTCATGGAAAATGCAAAACAATTAGTAAAATATGGCCAGTGGGCAAGTGTGGGTTTGTAACGTGCTACAGTAGTTTACAGAAATGGTGGTATGGATCTTAACGAAGTTTGCCGACAACATATCTCGAAAGCAACTTTAAACTGTCGCATAGAAGATAAAAACCGGTTTGTTATTACCTTAGTCACTTATTAGAAACTTAGGACATAAGTCCTCCGAAATAGAATATAGTTAGTGAATTATATTTTGAAACTCGAGGTTTTTTTTTTTTTTTTTTTTTGAATTTCTTTCCTGAAAATTGGGGAAATTGGCTTTTCAAGAGGTTGAGAAAAATACCATGTCCCACAGACTAATTTAGAACAAAAATTCTGTTAGTACTATATTCTCTGATAGTTTCAGACTTAAGATTCTGATTCAATAATAAGATGGTTCTTTGACACTTTAGAGAGCAAGTACAATCTTGCGTCGAACGAAAATTTTCAAAATGGATTTAACCAAACTCCAAACAACTCATAGAAGGTTGAAAAGATGTTAGCTTAGAACGGTGCGGTGTTGTACAGGTTGGGAAAATATCAAGTGGTAAACAAGGTGTGATGTCAACAATTGAGTGTTGTGTGAGTGCTGGGGTTTATCCAAAAATAAAACATTTCAGAAAATAAATCTTTTTTTTTCCTGTAACTTATTGTTATTTGTAGTGTTTATTGGTCTCCTATTATAGATATTTGTAAGTTACGCATTTATTTTTTAGTTTGAGAATGTTGTCCACCGATGGAAAATCGATGGTCCACCTATAGCAACCGGTTGCCATGAATGGACCACATGCTAAAATATTTATTTTTAATTTTCATTCTTTATTGTGTATATTTATCATGAAAGTGAATATAATTATTAAAATAGAAATATACCGAGAAATTTTTTTATAATTAACGTCAAATTTGAGTTGGATTTCATTTAAAAAAAAATTGAAAACCGTTATGTGGTTCATTGACGCCAACCTTTTCCTATGCATTGGAGTGATTTATCAATTTACAAAACTGAAAATTCAAAAATGGAAAGCAGAAAAAAATCAACATTGAACTAAAATATGAATAATTATATTTTTAATCCTTTGTACTTTACGTGCTAAAAATTAGATCAACTGTGAGAGCCTACGAAAAAAATATATACAAACGTGTTCAACAGTTTTTTCCTTCACATGAAAAAACCTTTCTTATTTGATTCAAGAACTTATGCTTTAGTAAATTCCCGAGAAAATAATCTAGTTAGTTTTTGGAGCCATCGTTATTAAATTAGTGACAGCATTAAATTTATTCAGATACTGGGTAGTTGTATCGATCAGACTCATACATATTTTTTTTGGTTTTCCCTCTACTCCGCTATTTTCTTTCTTTCTTTTCTTTTACTATTTTTTTTTCTTTTTTGCTTCTACGTGTTGTATATTCTTGCTGAAATAAGAAGACATTGAATAAAAACTGATGACATGTTAGAAAGATGGCATATTTTATAACTGCTGGATAAAATTAAAAGATACCTCCTTAAAATGCTTAATGAAAAAGGGTGTACTTTACTGGGGGGGGGTGTAAAAAAAGGGTGTTTTTTTACTAAAGAGAAGAAAATAGAAAAGTGGAAAAACGGAATTTTTTCAAAGAACTGGATATATGTATCTTAAAACTACCATTAAAATACTGTTAGACTATTGAAGATTTTTTTTAGATTGGGGGAAGAAAATTTTAGACGGGTTTAAATAGTTATATATGAAGGGGAGATTTCGCTTAAAAACACCATATGACCATCGATATAGCCAAAAAAAGCTGCATTAAAAAATGTAAAAAGGATTTTTCACAATCACTGGGGATAAACCCCTAAGATTTTGGTTGTCGTGTGTTTCGTTGAACGAAAATTTACTTATGAATGAATGAACACACCAAAGTGCATACGTATAGATACACTTGTCAATGAGACAGAGTCCAGTTAAAAAAGAAAAAACAAATGAAGTTTCGTGATTTCGACGAGATCATGAACATGTTCCTTTTTGTTACAGTCAAATTTCTTAAAAATATCCGTACAGATCAGGTTTGTAATTAGTGGTACATTTTCATGTAAGAAAAGAAAAGCGCATGTTTTCTTTAAAAAACTAAAAATGATTTTGTTTATTCATTTTTGAAGTTTGGATGAGAAAACAAATTTGGCTTGGAACTAAAAGCGATATTTTAACCCCAGGTGAACCTCACATGACATATTTCATTCAAAAATTTACTGAACCATCATTAAATAATTACTACCTAACGCAGTATATATGAAATTAATGAAGTTTAAAAGAGATTCTGTACTTAGATTTGGAGGAATATTAATTGCTTCAATTTTGATGCAAACCTGGGGATTGAGCTTTAGGTTGGAACAGCAGAGCAGGTGGAGGAGTTTCATATGAATGCCGATAAATCAAAGTCGACCAGACCCTAATTCCACTGCTCTGTACCTGACAGTGACACACGAGTTGATATTTGGGGGTTCATACTAGACATGTTTATGCATTTCATTAACCTTTAATAGGAATGGATTAGATTTCTAAGTCGTACTAAGATATTCATCAATTGGCATTTATACTTATCAAATTAATAGATAGTCGCACAATTTTTTCCCTGTTTTTAGTTACTCGTTTTCAAATTAATTCTAATTTTTCGTGTTTTAAATTGTCTAAATCCTGAATTAATAATTTTGTTTTAGGTTTCTCATTTTCAAATAAATTAAAATTTTCCAGTGTTTTAAATTGTATAAATCCTCAATTAATAAATGTTTCCTACCAAAACAGTGGAACAAAAATAGCTTTTACACTTGAATCTATTTTCTTTTACGCACTTCTATCAAGCAGGCAAATAGCTCTTAGCGGTTCTTTCTAACAAAATGTCAGACAAGTATACTTCTCAAAAAAAAAAAAAACTAAAATGAGGATTAAAAATTGTTGTTAGTCTCTTTTCGTGTTTTTTTTTCTCCTCACTTTTAAACTCGGTATGAGTTCAAACCTTTATAAACAATTTCCAGGTTAAAACTAATTAAATAATTAATAGAATTTTAAATAGATGAAAAAAAATTAGTTTGTAGAATAGGAGACATTAATTTAATGATGTTAAGTTGTTACAGAAATTGAAAGTTTTTTTGTTGTACATTATGGTTTCATTACTACTGATTCTGATTTGAAATGTTAACATTTCTTTTCAAACAATGAAAACCTTTTTCACTTATGTTAAACTCCTGAAAGACATGTTTACTGCTTGTTTCGTTTAAATTTATACATTTTGCGGTTTGTTATTTGCTTTATTAATTATTGAGTAAAATCATATCAATGCAACATTCACTAAATACCGGACTTTTCTTACGAATTTTAATTTCATGAACAAGACAAACTTGTTTGAAGTTTACAAATCATGACGTTATATTAGTTTTGTCCCGATGAGGGAAAGAAAAACCATTGTCCTAAAATCACGAAAAGGAGCCGGTTTGTAAGTTGCCATATCACGAAAGAAATGGGACAGAAATGACGTCAAAAATGGAGAGGAATTGACTACAATTTAAAGATAGCTTGAAGATTTTGAAGCCAAAAATAATGCACCAATACCGTAGATGAGCTCACGCAATCATGTTTTCTTTTTTCAAAATAAGGTTTTTCAGTTTTTGCTGCTAATCAATTGGTAGTCGTATTGCTAACCTTTAAAATCAGTAAAAAAATTACCACAGATTTGAAAAAAAAAATTCTATACATAGTCAAATCTGTACTAACACTCATATATCATACTCATATATGTACTCATAATAGAAGTTTAGTGTAAATATACAGGCAAATCAAACGACCATTTAATTTTATACCTCTAGGCAAAGCCGTTCGGGCACCACTGTTATAAAATCAATAAAATAAAATAAAAACTATGAAATAATTTTAAAAATGTGTATTGGTAGTCCTATTGCTTTACTTTCAAATCAGCAAAAAAAAAAAGTGTTCAGACATTTGAAGAGATAAAAATACTACACATCCTCATATTTGAACTCATACTCATATCTCATACTCATATTTTTACTCATACTCATATCTGTATTCATACAGATATCTCATACCCATATCCGTACTCATACTCATATATTATACTCGTATCTCTACTCATACTCATTTCTCATACTCATATATGCTCTCTTAACAAGTTTTACATGGACAAATGTCTATATAGATAAAATGTCTGCACGGTAACGCTATATCTTTTGGCTATACTTTCATTTGTATAAAAATAGTGCACATGTTCTGATTTTTCATGACACAGAATGAGCTTTAAACTTAATTATTTGAACTTAAATTTAATTTTTTTATTTAATCCAAATTTATTGTTTTTTTTTTAATCACGGAAAAGAATAGCTAAAAAAGAAAATGTAAAAAATGAAAGATCTATTTCTGATGAAAACATTTTTTTATAAATGTTGTAGGACAATTAATTCCATTTTATTGTGTCTGAACTCTGGAAATTCAGTTCACATTTTCTTGCGTTACATCCATATGCGTTAAAACTAATTGATTAAGTCACCGTTTTTTCTCAATTCTTCGGAAAACGTGCATGGTGAAGCAAAATTAAATTAAAGTAATCAAATTATTTTCTGCAGGTATCGTTATTAAATTAGTGGCTGCATTAAAGGCTTTTCTTTTTTTCTTTTTTTTCAAATTTACCCGCTAAGAAAGTTTTGCTCTAATTTATGCAATTCGTTTTCTTCGATTCCCCAAGACTTTTTTCTTAATTTTTTATTTCCATTCTTAGTTAATTTTTACATATTACTCTGCCGAAACTTTCAATTTGCATAACTATTTCAACTGGTTGGTTTTTATAAGAAAGACGTGAAATAAATAGCATAAATATAAAGTTTTGATTTCAAATCTGTTTATATTTTAGAGCATGAATGTAAAGAAAAACACACACAATATGTAAAAAAGAATGAATAAAACAAATTAATCGACTATGTGCAGATACATTAAATATATATACTTACTAGTGGTAACCGCACGGCTTTGCCTGAAGAGGAAAATTAAGAAGTCATTCTTTAAACCTGTAAATTTAGTTAACTTCTGCTATGCGCTAAATTTCTTTTTTCTTTCTTTTTTTTTTTTTAAAGACACCAGCAGAAGCCTAAGAATTCGTTTGAAAGATAAAGGACATTTCCCACCCTTGCTTAAAATGCAAAAACTGACATCTTTTTCAAAATTTAACACTATATAAAGAACGGAGTGATAGCAATATTTTAATAATTTACTGAACGCAATTCCATAAAAACCAAGTAATAAAAGCAGACGACCTTTTTTGCAGTTAAAATATTTCAATTTAAATCGTTTTGAATAAAAGAAAAAAATTTGGATCGCAAAAATAAATACGTTTTTTTTTAAATGTTTAAAGCAAAATATTTTTAAAAAAAATTTAATGAAATAATTAAAGGGAGTAAAAGACGTAACAGTCGTAACATACAAAAGCTAATTTCCGTTTCGAATATAATTTACATTCACCTTTAACTTTTGATTTTATTCGCGAGCTTAATAATTTAGAATCATTTGGTTTGCTGAAGGTAAGCCTTGACTTTGGTTCTCTCTAAACGATACCTACAGATTGCGCAATGCTTGTAAAAACTTCAAACAAACTTCATCTTATGCAGAAAATTCCAAGCTTTCGAATTACTAAAAACTTAAAGTTGTGAATGAACTTTTTCTCCCCCAAATTATCAAATTGATGTGAAAAATAAGCTTAGGACTGAAATAGAAAAAGAACAAAATCGAATTTTTGAAAAATCGTTTCGAAGTGCACACTTCTGTGCTACAAACTAATTTTTGTGCTAAATTTCCTGAAAATCAGCCAGACGGTTTAAGCGCTAAGTGCGTCACATAGATCCCGAGATCCAGAGATCCTGATAGGTATCCAGACAAATTTTGAACTTTATTGCTATTAAAGATTTAATAAAATGTTAAATATATTCATTTTTTTAATTCGGAAACACCAATCAACTTAAATTTGTAAGTAGCAAAACGTTTAGCATTGTGTCTCTTGTTAGAAATCATAACATATTAACAGTTTTATTGAAGCTTGATGTTTATCTGTTTTCGAAAACAACAAAGATACGTTTAAAAAAAAAAAGATTATGTGAAATAACCAAAACAAAGAGTATAAAAAGTTTTGTAAATTTACGAGTGTCCAGATACAATGGTAGGTAGACCAAAGCCATATCGGAAGAAAGCGTTCGTTTTTTAATTCTGTATTTCAAGTTTAAGTTATCGCAAATCAATTAAACATGTATTAACTTGTGCAGAAATAATTCCTAGTAATTTGAAATTTAAAACAGGGATGTAGGATTTTTTTCTGGAAATATTGAAACGTGTACTGGCTAAGCATAGTTTGGTTCTGTCAGTAATATCTGCTTCCTTCAAATTTCAAAAAAAAAAAAAAAAAGAAAGAAAGAAAGGAAGCTTTTGAACTGGTTGCTTAAGTGGATGAGTCTTAAATTCGATCTTAAAACTGATTTTTTAACATTGATATAGCTAACTTATCATTTATTCATTATTACTAATTATGTCTAATATGCATTCTATGTTTGTCAGCGGTTGAAAAGCCGGTATGTGTGGACCTTTCTGATTGGATGCTTCTGTGAATTAACACCCAGTGCTATCACTTCAAGAATTGGGCATGCGTCATCCCTTTAAATGATTTTGTTGTTTGCAGAGATGCCTGCAATTATTAGACATATTTAGATTCGTGACCTCATATAATACATCATTTATTGCGTTTATGCTTCTGCATAACCTTGATATTTCTCTAAAGAAAGTCCGTTTCTTTTTTTCAATCATTTAAAACTTTACAAAAACATCTAAGCTTCTTAATACCTCAATTCTAAAACAATTTTTGCAAAATGAAAAGAAAGTGAGTTAAACTAAAATATTTTCTGCAAAGAGTTCTATGATCCAACTTTAGATGAATTTTTCTCTAAATCATGCGAAAATGTTCCCTGAATTGTGAGTAGCTTAAAGTTTAGCAGTTGCATCAAAATGTAAGTTAATGCTTCTGATGCTTAAACTTAACTTCTGATGCTTATTAACTTAATGGTTTTGATGTAGTGAATGTCGAAATACAAATTGCATTCTTCAAGTTGATTAGGGGTTTTTCTTTCCTATACTGTTTATTCCTTATTTTTTTTTTTTTTTTTTGAAAATCTTCATAAGAAACCAGTGTTTGAGAAGATGGATAGTGTTTTCAATTATCAATCTTTGTAATATTTAAAAAGTGAATGTGTATGCTTTTTTGCTATAAGATTTAAAAAAAAAGCTCTAATCTAAGGGTTTTTTATAAACGTTTTCATTTATTGATGATTCTTAAATGAAGAGTCTTCTTAAAGGCATTATACACACTATTTATTGCATTTATAATTCTGCCTTATCTCGTTATATATCTACAGAAATTCAATATCTTCACCAAATTATTAAAAATTTCAAATGACAAACATTTTATTTTCCAAATACCTCATTTGCAAAATCATGTTTATTAAATAAAAATAAAGTAAATTAAAGCAAAATATGTCATTCAAAAGCCATATGATCCAAAATTTAGAAGTCTTTTTCTGCAAATTATGGAAAAATATTCACTGAACTGTGTGTATCTAAAAGTTTAGCAGTTGTAACATAAAGCTTTTCAGTGTTTTCATGCAATGAATGTGAAAATACAAATTACATTCCTTAAGATGACTTGATGTTTCTTCTGGATTGTTTATTTTTCAAATAATTTTATAGAACTCTACAAAGAAAACTAGTGCATGTGAAGGATGATATTGCTTTCCTTTAGTGCACAGTGAAGTATTTAATTAATGAATGCGTATGTTATTTTGATGCAAGATTAAAAGAAAAACTAGCTTTTATTTGAATTTCATTAACTTTTTTATTTATTGAAGATTCTTATACGAATTTTTGTTTCTCAAAATGCACTTTAGGAATTTTTTAAGTATTTTTACGATGAAAATATTTAAAACCGTATCGTCCAGACATATTTAAATATTCAAAAAGAGAAAAAAATAAACTTTTTCAACGATTATAAATATTTTTAGAAAGATAGGTAATTGTTTTTTTTTAGCACTGGTACACATGAAAAAAAACTAATGCAGTTTAAGATTACATTTATATTTCATTAAAACTTTGAAAATTTTTAAAAACTTTTATTTTACAATAAAGTTGTTTTGGGGAGAAAAAATATGTTAAATACGTATGTCCAACAAGAAAGCAATGTTTTCCACAACATTTCAGAAAGATAATGGTTATTGATATCACATTTTCAATCGCTTTTACCACATTGCGTGCTATTATGCTATATTTCCAGCTCTTTTCCAGCTTCGCAGTGAGAAACAAGAACAAACACTTAATCATTTGTGACTTCTATATCAGCAATTTTTCAACTTATTCGGGAGGGTATCGATGATTTGTTTTGTATATTATTGACTAGCTTCAATTCTTCCAAGACCTCCACTTAGTCTGTTTAGTCATTAAAACCAGAAGTAGATTTATCAACATTAATACTGCCACGCCGCTTGTCACAATAAAAAAAATATATGAAAAAAAAAATTAAATTTTTAAAATTCATAAATGAATCTATTTCTGTAATTTCTCAAACATATGACGCAATTACCTATCAGGAATGATAAAATTAGTTCGTAGCCCTGCTCTTTTGTTGAAAAAATACTGGAAGTTTAAGAGACTTTGGTGCAGTAAAACCTTTTAAAAAATGTTTTTTCTGCTTTTATACATTAAAAAAATTAATATGAAGAGATTTTAAGCAACACCTAGTTCATGTGTCTATGTAACTCAATTCTAAGTGACTCAATTTAAGCGTTAATGATGAAGAAATGTACTAAAATGTACGAACAGTTTAACTTTCAAACGCGATTTTCTATAAACTTCTATTTTAAAAGCGTATGTTTCATTTTTCTATAAAACTACATTACATATTACGCTGAAATTCTCTCAACATTTTTATGCGTTCATACTTATACTGGAAAGGAAAGTTTTGCTTTACGATTTGCACATTTTCCTAAACAGATGTTTAATGATCGAAAACTTCTTTTTGACTTTTTTTTTTCATTTTAAAAGAAACTATCAGTTAAATTTTTTTAAATTTTGAAAAAAAAAATTCCCTTTAACCCCTGCTTCTTTAAACAGCTGCTAATCATTCAATAATTGGTTTAAGTAAGTTGTTTTTTCAGAGTTGACTCTTTACATTCTGCCTCTTATAATCTGTGAAGTAACGTTTCGTTATGAATAATGTTGTTCGTAATGAAATATGAATAATGTTGGGGTCAACGACAATAACATATAAGGATTGATAGATAATCCACAGAACTATGGATTCTCGTATGCAAAGCAAGGTTGTTTTCCTGATTTAAAAAAATATATCATCTTTAATTAATCGTTTCAAACACTTACAGTAAAATTTTCCCGTCTATAGTAAATTATTATAAGTTCTTTCCTTGCGTAATAATGCTTAGCATAGAACCTTATTTCAAATTTACGTGTTGTAATTTAACGTGGTGTGAGCCATCGATTCACGAAGTAAAATGTTGTTAAAGTTATTGCATAACGCAATAATTTTAATGACCATAATGAAGCATATGAACAATATCTTTTCAGAAGTGTTCCGTTTGGGGAAGAGAAACAGCTTAAACCATTGCGTTTAACAATACATAAAGATTTTAACGATTAATAAATTTCTACAAAACTAAGTAGAATTTCCGGGCGGTGCATGAAACTCATTTATACAAATGCTTAATTCAAT
Organism: Uloborus diversus; assembly: GCF_026930045.1. Lineage (NCBI taxonomy): Eukaryota > Metazoa > Arthropoda > Arachnida > Araneae > Uloboridae > Uloborus > Uloborus diversus. Next base: position 51,902,444 of record NC_072735.1, read on the forward strand.
CCAAGCACCGTGCCTGTTTCGTGCTTAAATATGTTGACTTTACGGCTTATAATTTAAACGCATTATGTAAAATACTAATATTGTGCTTTTAACTCTTGATTATTGTAATCGCCTCATATTTAGTTGGTGGTAATTAAAGAGGAAAAGGCATAAATGGCGTAAATAACTGTCTATAGTAAAATACATTTCTAAAGACTTGGAAAACAAATCATTTTAAATCTTTACTAATAATAAAGCTGTAAGTCTCTCTGTCCGGATCTCTCTCTGTCCGGATCTCTCTGTGCCCGGATCTCTGTCTGTCAGGATCTCTGTGACGCGCATAGCGCCTAGACCGTTTGGCCGATTTTCATGAAATTTGGCAAAGTTAGTTTGTAGCAAGGGGGTGTGCACCTCGAAGCGATTTTTCGAAATATCGATGTGGTTCGTTTTCTATTCCAATTTTAAGAACACAATTATCATAAGATGGACGGGTAAATTACGAAATTATCATAACGTGGAACCGTAACATGAACACAAGCCAATTGGTAAAAAAAAAAAAAAAATTCACCGTAAATTATTTGTAAATATACAGGCGAACCAAAATACCTTTTAATTTTTCTATTACGGGCAAAGCCGTGCGGGTACCACTATTTATATATACAACGATATATATTTATCGATTTAAAAGCCTTAAAATGTGTTTATTTATCCGTCAACTCGTTCTTTCTGCATTGCCAAAAGGGCTTAACAAAATACATGTATACAATCAATAACATTTTTTGTGCGTTAATAATGTTTTTTTTTTTTTAAATTATTTTCCGCACAAAACATTTTATTCTTACATTATATTTTTTTCTCAATTACTTACGTGTGCTCATTTAGGTAAAATATCAGTGAAATATTAAGAAATTCCTTAAAAAGGAAGTAGGGGAATGCGGAATAAAATGAAATAGCGTTGCAAAATTAAAAAGTAAAATATTTTTAGTTTGCACAACCACCTATCTAATAATATTTTGACGGTTCTTAGGTTAATTAATTCCAGTCAAACAATAAGATGCTTTAAAGATAAAAGCAAAATTCAACTCGTTTTCAAAATTTGATTCACGTATAACATATTGCATTATTTTGTGTTTTATCAAAACCACTTCTGACATTATAAATTGATAAAAGGTTTGTAATTAGTATTTGACGATGAATTGAGATCTACCGATGTTCACAGAAGAATTTATTTAAATAACATTTGACACATTTTGATTTTTAAAATATCTAATATAATTTGTTAAATGTACTCGAGGAAAAGTAAAATAGTTCATTTCGTTTACGTTTTCATTCATTTATTAAATCATTTAGATTCCTTTACTTATTAATTTACTTTTTTTTAATCATCTACTTAAAATTGTTCATTAAATATTTTATTCATTCATTTTTTATGTATAGTAATCAGTTTTTAATTTATTTATTTCATCTTTATTTACTCTTTTATTCATTCATTCATTTATTATTTATTCACTTGCTGAAAACATATTTTAACAATAAAATAGGGAATATTTTATTTGAAAAATAGTTTTTCGGTTTTGTATCAATCAAAAAAAGTGAAAATCTGTCCATCGTCCAACACTCCCCCACCCCCTTTTTAACAAATAACATGTTCTTCAATCTTTACGTTCTGAAAAAAAAAATCCAATTGGATTATTTGAAAAAACTGAGTTATCTTAACTCTTTCATTTTGCATCGCATCCCTTTTTTGAAATTTTGTTACTTTCCTCGTTTCATTTAGTTTTTGTTGTTGTAATTTCAAATATCAGTTGAAAAAAAAAAAAGATGTGGAAAAAATTACAAAAATTCGCAAAAAACCTAACAGTATTTAAAATAAACTATAAATATGCATTTAACACACAAAAAAATGTACTGCTGATTATGAGAAAGTAGAGTCAGCATGGTAGACACATTCAAGGATTTGGGTTTTCAACAAATACGCATGACGTTTTTTTTCGTTTTTTAATCGTTACAAATTGCCTAAAACGATTGCAAATTTGTTCTGAATGATGTAGACTTAATGAACGTTAATCTAAAGACATGCTTACTAAGTGTTTGATATAACTCACAAAAGGTTTTGCACTGTCTATAATAATATTCACTGAGTTGTAATAGTTAGAGTCGCTGCCAATCTTTGGCAATCTTGCAAAAGTTTGTTCATGGGTCTTGCCTTATATGGCAGCGCAAGGTAAACATAAGATTTTACATGAAAATTGACGGGATACGGGAAAATAGTTTCGACCTTATTTCCATCTGTCCCAAATTTCTGAGGGACGTGTAAAGCAATCAAGTTGGCTAATGCAATAGACAGCAAACTTGAAGATAATTATTTATGATTAATATTTTAAAAATTGGAAAATTGTCCTGTGGTATGCTGGGCATTATATCCGGCGTCATATTTGCCGGATAATGTCAGATAATATGCTAATAATAACTACAAAGACTATTGAAATAGTTTTCCTAGGATATAACTATTAGTGGAAATGCGTGGCATGTAAGAACAAGAGCTGTACTTGGTCGTACATTTCTCAGCATTGTCACTGTGGTAAACAGATGTAGTGGAAAGCCGGACCTATTATTAAATGCAGCGCATTTCCATGCTGATTAAGCCTATATGCACTGTAAATTGGTCTTGACAATGTGTAAATGAACCTGAGGGTTAAGCGGTGTAACAATCGACACGACTTCGCTCTCAGTTGTATGTCAATGGTCATGCTGGATTGATCTATCAGTGAAACTCACGTCCGACTATAATGATGTATTCAGTGATATGGTGATATCTGAGTAGTTTCTTTACGCTGTATCTTTTACGCATAAAAATGCGGTTGTTTCCGTCAGTGAAAAAAGTACTACTTTTAGTCACTGAAATTGATAGAATAAGCAAATAATAAAAGGAAAAAAATGTGGAGCGATAAAACACGTTCATTTTCCAAACGTTTAATTTTTAATTAATTTTTTAAAATGTCCGATTTAAAAAAAAGGCGTGGTTTTTATGACGTTAATATTGTTGAACTTGAGCGCGCTACTCCACTGGCGCGCGGAATGATTACGCTTGCTGTCTACCGTGTTGACACATTATTATAATTAAGAAGTGAATTAAATACTGCGCTCTACTCTTGATATCAACCATTCCGTTGCCAGTTCATGTAAGTAAAGAAGGGAATTAAATATTGCGCTTTGCGTTAATAGCATCAGTGAATGGCATTTCAACACTTGTGATGTCATGCACAAAATATGAAATTGATTTTGCGCACCAATTGAAATAATTGTTTAAAAACATTAAATTTTGTCATATTATTTAAAAAAATTGTTAAATCCTACATTTCTTTAAGTATGCTCTTTTAGAAAACAATTACTCAAACAACCCCCGGAAACAACTCAATTTTAAATATGAATGACAAATTTGCTGTTCGGAACAGTTTCGTTTAGTTAAGAAATAATTTGATTCTCCTATATAAGCGTAAATACCATGAAAACGAATCGCAGCATTTGTCTTTCAATATAAGTGTTCTAATAAATTTTGCTTTCTTATCTTTTTTTTTAAATAAACAACGTTTTACAATTTTCAAATATTTCTATTGAAAAATAAAATTATATGTGATAATTATACGTAAGAAACTCATTTTACTAGTATGATAGAAAAAACACAACGACGCTGTTTTGCTATTTAATAAAGCTGAGGCTGATAGGCCAATTATTATCTGAATTTCCGCGACCTTTCAAAAAGGACATATATAGAGATCAATTATTTTAGGATCAGTCGCAAATGACGTCTTCTTAAGTATTAATCACATATTGACTTGTGCCATATAATCATTTCTAGTCTCACGTTCATTTTCTTCTGCCAATGGTTAATAGATGGAGCAAGAAACTTCTATCGGAATCCGTGTAAACAATCTACAAGCATATGACGAATAAGATAAAATCCGGCTTCCTTCTCAGGCATCTATCCCTGATCTTATTATTTCTGTTCCTGAGAATTTTTTCTTTGCCTTGCATTCCATGTTTATTCTGTTGGGAGAAGCGCAGGAATGATTCTGTCCGTAATAAACCTAACCGAATTAATTGTATGTGGTTGAAGCAACTGGCATTTCTAGTTTCAGTAGCCCACATTTTGATTCGACGTATTTTTATTCAAGTATTTTATAGCAACCCAGGTATTACTTTTTTTTTTCTTTCTAAAAAAGTATCTGTAAATTAAGGTTCCAAAAGTTGCTTGAGACTTTCAATTCTTACTAAATCCATCAGTTATGTACATAGGTTCTGGTAACCTTCGCAAATTTTGCAAACAATGACCCCCCCCCCCCCCCTCCTACCGACTGCCCTGACAAAACCCAATTTATGAATCAATGAATTTAAATATTTTTAATAGTAAAGATACATATTAATAGGTTTGTTTCACACTGCTTTAAATATCCCCTCAGTTATGTGACGTCCGCCATTGTCCATAAATTTAAAAAGTCGGTGACGAAAAATAGCTCAGTTGTTAAACTTATCCCATTAAAATTAAAAACTCGACAACAATCATTGAAGGATAGAAAACATTTTAAATTAGAACTGTTACTTTAAACGTATATATAGTAGGGTGGAGTGAAAAAAATGTTTTGATTTTCGGAAAGGGGTACCTTTCAATTACTGTCCATGAGGCTAAGTAAGAAATCTGTGAAATATTTCATTTTTACGACGGCATCTTGAGTTTATGTATTTGACTTAAAATTTAAAAAATTTTGATTCTTTCAGATTTTTAAAATTTTTATAAAGCGTTAGAAATGAAAAAAGGAAAAATGACGGGTAGTTATTAAATGGCAGAACAAGGTCTTAAGTATACCAATATTTTTTTTAAAACCATTTTAGATTATGGCTTCAGTTTCCACATTACATCCAAATTTTATCAAATCTCTCGAAATGTCCGATATTTTCAACATATTGGACCGACATGGAGTTGTCAGCGAGCAGACAAGCGTGGAGTCCAGTAATATACTAACCCCATACATTGATGGAAGACTTGATGACACCCTGCTTTTAAACAAGACAGAAGATGGCAAAATGCACAGAACAACTACTGAAGACCCCATTTCTCTTATAGATTTGCCTGAATCGCGGTTTACTGATTGCACAGTACCGTTGTCTGGGAAAGGCATTGGCATTGAAAATTCTAATTAGCGTACATTTTAGAAAACAACCTCACAATATCTGAAATTGTTTGCATTGTTTATGATGGATGAAATAAAAACATAGGAAAATAAAGGTGTAATTACGAAACCTGAAGAAAAACCTGGAAGAATTCTGCAGTGGGTTATTTTACAATTGCATTCCATTGAACTTCCTTTGCTGCATTTGTGGAAAAGCTAGATGAACCTACTGGTGGACCGAAAGGATTTGCTGGTTCTGTTTTTCGAAGCTTGACAGCATGTCAGATTTTGAAATCACTTCATTTTGAGTCAATAGAATTTTTCAATAATCAGATCGATCGTGGCAATAAAATGATTTGAGTAATGATCAACAGATCTTTATGATATGTGAAAGGACTTTTCGACTGGGAAAACATCCCAAGAATTAGTAAACAGGAGTCCATGAAAGCTTTCCCACGCCAGATGGTTGAGCACAGCAAACAGAATCTTAAGACAGTATGTAGCTACTACTACTTCAACTGAAACTTTAAAAGAGCTCGGTACTCTCGCTGTAAAAATGATGGCTGGTTCAGGATCAGGTGCGATCAAAAAATTTCTAATGGAACTACAAACTTGTAGGAGTCAATAAATAGTTGCCCTTATCTCTCTGGGGAAAATTAGAAAATTGTATGTCAAGTCCATCCAAAACAATGCATACTTTTCTCACCCTGAAAATATGCTGCTATTCATGTTAGTTGATAAGAGAGGTCAAATAAAGAAACTGGCTTTTAAGTCGTATTATCAATGTTCGATCTAGAAAACAAACCAGCAAACACGTAAGAATGTTTCGAGTCTCGAAAAGTGGTTTTGGAGCATCAGAATACATTGATGGGATTCCTAGACATGATGTGAAAGTTGCAGAGTCACATGTCATTTGACAACATAGGATTTACAGTTTACTGGAAGCAGCTGAGCATTTCAATATGAGTTCCGAATACACTTTTTTTGAGCTTTCATCACGTACTTACGCGGTTGGAAAAGCTGTCAAAGAGGTCGCTGCCTCTTCCAAATTGCTCTGTGAACACAAGAAAAGATTAACCTTAGCAAAAAACGTGGCTGTTTGATAGAAATATCCGGCCAATCTACGGTACAAAGTAAGAATTTTACTATTGAAGACTTATCTAAGAAACGTAAATGTGTGCTCTTATAGATTTGGAGGAAGGGAGAGCACGGGTGGGACTCGAAGTGCAACCACCTCCTCGTGGCGAGTCCTGGTTAGTTCCACATGAGCTACAAAAGTGTTGCACGTTGTGAGGTTCTAACAAAAGGATTAAGACAAAATTTGAATACAGTTTAAGTAAACATTGAAAAGAAATATTAAGTTACAAAAATTAAAATATCGGAAATTTGGGAAGTCTGATGAATTTTGGACGAAAAGCGCAGACTGAAACCATAATCTAAAATGGTTTTTAAAAATTCTTTGTATATTTTAGAATTTCTTCTGCTATTTAATAACCACCTGTAATCATTTTTTTTTTCATTTCCAATACTTGAAAAATAAATCGAAAAATCTAAAAAAAATCAAAAGTTTCAAAATTTAAAGTCAAATGCGCAGATTCAAGATTAGGTCGTAAAAATGAAATATTTCACAGAATTGTTAATAACCCTCATACACAATAGTTTAAAGGTACCCGTTTCCAAAAATCAAAAATTCATTTTTTTTTACTCCACCCTAATATACAGTATAAATCCCATCAAAAGAGGTGACTTTCGCCACATCAAAGCATCAACAACTTCTACGTTGGTTCAACGACAGTAACTCAGTTGCGACCGAACGGATGATTAGAGTTCATGGTAGGGAGGAACGTTGACGGGCTGTTGCCATTCCAAATCAAATAATTTTCCACATCGTTTTCAGGAATTTCGCATGAATCCTACAAGAATAGCCGGAGTAAGTTAGCAATTTCTGCCCGGATGATAACCTACTTGTAGGATAATTAAACGCTTGTCAGAAGCAAGGGTTGCAAAAAGCCTCTCAAAGAATTTCTAGATGTCAAATCAGGGAGGAAGACAGTACACTCCAAATGTTATCTTATTCAGATAAGGTATTTAGGCAAATGTTCCCCAAAACACCTACTGATGCCCTTGAGGTGTGAGCCGTTCTTCCTTCGGTCGGAACCAAATATCATCTAAACCATATCGACTCATGGGGAGGGAAAATAGGCACTTTTTAAGCTAATGGGCAATAGAGGAGGGAAGGGGCACCAACCAGATATGATGCTAAAAACTGAGTGGTAGGTATGTCCCTACATTATCATAGTTATACACTGTTTAAAAAAATTCTGAAATTTTACTGTCAAAGTTATTGTCATCCATGTTACTAGTAACGTTTACCGTAAAATCCTATTTTACTGTAAAAATTTACGGTAGAACAAACGAGAATCAAAAAACGCAAAATGCGAGCACCAGATGTTTAATCTTGGGACCTTCAGAAGATTGGTAGGTGACTTTGCTGCCCACCATATGAATTAGGACAGATCAAGAGAGTGAAATTAAGGTGTTATCTGCTTCGCACTGTAAGTCGTGTCGTGTATCAAATGGCACTGCAATCGTTTCTTTTTTTAAGATACAATTTACTGTAGTATTTTATTGTACTGTAAACACTCCATTTTACAGTCATATTTACCGTAAACGTTTCCTGAATTTTTAACAGGGTAATGGGTGCACTTTCATACCTTGGGTACAAAATATGTAAAATGTTCTGATTCATTAAACCTATTTTATTGTTTTTTGAAAATAAAATATATATATATGTTTGCGGATGCTGTATTATCGGCAGCAGCTGCAAAATACACGAAATATTAAAATGGATGAAGCACTAATTGGAATATAACCCTTTCAGCTAACAAACATATTTTTGGAAAGGAACTTAAGTAATCACGGAAAATGCTCCTGTTTGAAGATTCAAATGCTCGTAAACAGATCCATTCGTAATCGTTCCATTCCCATTAAACTGATTAATCTTATCGAAATGAGAAGACCGATATTATCATACTTTGTGAGTGAACAGATTATGCAGCATTACCTATAAGCTCAGTATAGCGACTAATGGGATGTAAATGGTGCTGAAAATTTGCAAACTGAGATTATCTTACATCTGCCTTTCAGATCAGATTCAAAACGAAACTCAAGCAATTCTATTTCATTTTGATTGGTTACTACAGCGTTCAATGTAGTTAATTTAATCTTGTACCTTTTATATTCTTAAAACATTTCTGTATATATTTTGAAAACATAAATATTGGTTCGAAAGTATTGTGAGAAAAAAATGTTTGAAAAGTTCTGTCTGAGACCCTTTCATTTTTTGCCATTTCCTGGAAACCAATTTAGAATGAAATTAGCATTGTTTTGTATGAATATCTAAAATTGTTAAAGACTATTGGGACAGCTTTTGAGAGCAAAAGCGGTTATATAATACTTAAAATGTATGTATGTAACATGTTTTTGTGGATCATTAACTGATTTTTCAATTAGGAGAAAACTTGTGTGAGGAACACATTCGGTTTGATGCCAAAATAGTATTAACTCATTAAAAAAAATGAAACAATCTAATGTGAATCCCGCATTACTTCCATGTGTGTATGCTAATAACGCAGGGCCATTGTGATTGCATTTGTCGTTAATGTGGTAACCTCGCAAATATTTTGTTACAAAAAAAAAAAAATAAATAAATAAATAAACATACAAAAAATAAAAAGATCATTTTTTTAAAATGGAGAAAATCATTTTATTATCTTATGACTTCCAAAAGGTCACGTATGGAAAAAAATAAAATTTTCTGTGACCCGCAAAATTTTGTTTCACTCATTTTTTTTAAATTTAGATACACATCTTTAACAATATGTATTATCAGCAAAAGCGTGTTTTATAAACTGAAAATAACAGCCAAGAGTACATATTTTGCATACGATAAGTGCTTATAGTTTTAAAATGGAGTAAAATGAGATAAAATTAGGCTTACCATGTAAGCCTATTGAATTGGCAGTTATTTTTATATAATGCGATTATCTTTGTAATGTGTTATATTATTGATAAATATACACTCTAAAACGTTTACAATTAATGTTATGGTTTTCCGGCATATTTTGATTTATTATTTTCAGAGCTTTTTCTTTACATTAACACTAACATAAACAACACAGCTGAAAATACATTTAAATGGTACGTAACGTAAAGTTAAAGACGATGTTTGAAAACTACTCATGAAAAATCTTTTAAATATCGGAAGCAAACTTAAAATACAACGTTACAAAGATACCAAAATATATTATTACAAAATATAAGGTGAACAGTTAACATTCAACCACTGTTTTAAACATATAGGATTTAATTTAATATAATATTTTAAATAAATTTTACTGTAATATCAAACTCCTAAATTACTATCTATGAAGCTTATCTGCACTACCTGAACTTCAATACTACTGTAGAAGGAAAGTAATTGTATAAAAGTTCAAATATAAGTATTTATTTTGACTAAAGTGCATTAATTTCTGAGGATATCCTAATATTGAAAACATTGTGAATGAGCTAGAAGTTGAAATTTTTTTGTTCGTAAAACAGTGAAATGATTTTTAACTTGATTTGTTAAATGCTAATTATTATTTAGTAATAGCAGTTTCGTAAATGCTATTAAAGAAAATGCATTTACAATATTGCTTTGCTATAATTTGCAAATAATTCATATAATTAAAAAGAACATCAATTTCATCATTAATATATTCTTGATTTAACGGATGCCATTTCACAACTATTCGAAACAGTAAATATCGGAATTTCATAACTTCGTGATAAAATGCTCTGTTAATTCATCGCATTTCAGCGGCTCTTGTTCATTTACTCAAATCCAATCTTTAGGCCTAAACCAGTAAAATGTTGCAACTCCCAGTCAAATAAATGACACTTAATATCAACGTCAAACATCGTTAATGAAAACTGGGCTTTGCTCCCAAGGCAATTTCCTGTTCTGTGGTAAATTTGAAGTTGCCGATGCATTCAGAGCAGCCATATGCCATTACACAACATATCCCATCAAAGCAAGCAAACTTTCAGCTCATATATATCGAGAGCTATTTTGATGAAGGTGCTCAATTTCTATACTGGAATGATACGAATCGGCTAATTTTATTAATTCTAGAATGAGACAGATTTTGAATAATTTGCTCCTTTATAAAGTTTGGTGATTGATATCATAATTCGATCATAATAATGTATAGTTCTATCGATTATTGATTGATACAGAAGTCAATTATCAGTGTAAAAAATGTAGTTGTAGTAAACAAATGCATAATTTAAAAGAACTTTTTTCGTCCATATCAAGCTAAATAGCAATGACAGCTGCCATATAGCTATCACGAATATCTTTTGTCCCGAAATGTATTTGGCGAGTATCCTATCATTTGTCCTATTTCTGTTTTATCACTCACATTCTGTTTTATCAATTTAGATTTTCCATAAAAGAGCTCTAATTTATTCATTAGAAATACATTCTTAACTCCCTCTTTCTGTAATTAATCTTCTCAGAACATCTGACACATGCACGATTTTTTTCATCTTATTTGCTCACTTTTCCATAATTCTTTTTTTTTTTTAAAGCAATGACATTTAACAGTGTGCTACTATTCAAATGTGATTTACGAATATTGAGAAAAACTGTCACGTTTAAGTTATTTTAATTAACGACCAGAACAGTCTGATACATGTATGAAATATGTATAACGTCAAAAAATGGTTCTGTTGTTCCCTTAAATGTTCAATAAAAATGCAAAGAACTAGAAAAAGCCGTCAAAAAACAATTAAAACCAGAAATCCTACTCTACGCTTAAAGCCGTCTGCTATAAGCAAAACAAACAGATCTTATTAATGTTAAAAAACCAATTAAATAAGTTACCGTGCTCCAATTCCCATGCATACTTTACAAATATAAGAATAAAGCATAAAATGCAATATTAATGACATGAAAAAAGAAATTTCTACTTCATTTTCTCAATGTGAGATCTTAGCTGCTCACCCTTCGGTTGCAAACTGGGCGCCAAAACTCTCTGTTCCATCGACATCCAGCCCCTAATGGTTTAAAAAACTGGATGCCATACAAGGGGATTCCGCCAGGTCATATGTCTCCTAAGGCTAAAGAATTTTACTTTTCTTTTATGAATATATGTTAAAATGGAAAGCATATAACTTCACCTAAGTACGCAAGCACGTCAGCATTTTTGGAATAAGTAATTACGATTTGATGAGTTATAAATAATAAGAACTCGCTTTAAGAAGAAATACAAAATTACTTTCTCCCTGAGGTATTTCTACGCTGTTAAAAATTCAAGAAACTTTTATGATAAAAATTACTGAGAATGGAGGGTTTACAATACAGAAAAAAAACACAGAAAATTGTACCGAAAAAAAATAACGATTGCAGCGCCAATTGATACACCACGTAACTTACAGTGCGAAGCAGATAACATATCCCCTCAATCGATGCGTCTCAACTGGTATGACGTTCAAGAAACGTTATATATATATATATATATATATATATATATATATATATATATATATATATATATATATATATATATATATATATATATATATATATATATATATATATATATATTTGTAGTACTGATACCTGCATATGCAATTTTGAAAGCTGTATACGTCTATAAGTAGATGTTGTTAGATTATTTAAGCTCTGAAGTGAACATAGTACTTGGAAAAATAAACATGGTTAAAAGAACATGTTGGTTTCAATTCATTTTTTTTTTTTGTCATTTTTATCTTTTTCAATATTGATCATTTAAATAGCAGTTAAGATTTACGTAATTAAACTGCATCCATTTAAATCCATTCTTTAGGCTTCCGTTTCAAGCTTACTTGGAATTTTATTCCAATTATTACAATCGTAATTGGGTTTGCTTTAATTACAATTTCCACCTAATGCTAAGATGAATCGTAACAAATTTGCTTAACATTTAGTAAGCTATTTAAGGCATTATTAGCCTTCATAATTTATTTTCTCCCTGTCAGTTTCAGTAATAAACGAAAGGGAGTTGAAAACATTTAAAATTTTTATCGAAATTTTGTACACCATTTGGACTCAGCGTGAAATACAATTTTTAAAGAATACATGAAAAAATAATAGTTTACTGTAAAAATTTAAAACCGTGGACTGAACAATTTGTAATACTCTGACAAGTATTTGTGTATATATATAAAACATTGATTTCTTAACATCATCATCTATTAAGAAAGGTGTAGAAAGCTCTTTGATTTGAGAATGATTTTTTCAGCCAAAATTATACTATACCACTGTTAAATGTATATAGGGGTAAGTAGTATACCTCGGACAAATGTGTGCCTTGGACCTAGGCTGATTATAGCTCTGCTTATTAAAAGATTTGAATAGTAACATGAGTAGTTAAAGTATTTGCCCCTAGACGTCTCAGTGCATATCTTTCTGTTTTTGTTGAAAGCTCATGTGATTAAAATATTCTTAATAAAAAGAAATATATACCATTCAAAAGTAAGTTTTTCCAGATTTTTTTATGTATTTTTTATTAGGAAACCTATATTGTTTATTCTGAAATAAAGGTCATACATTATACTGTCATGTTCTGGCTATAACACCAAGTGTTTGAAACAAAGTTAGACCTAACTGTAACATAATGGTCAGCTATTTTGTTTTTTATAACCAAGTAGTGTAACTCGAACCCAATACAAGTGGTGTACCTTGGACTAGTCCACACTTATGCCCAGTTGTTACAACTCCTAAAATTTCATGTTCTCCACTTTGTTGGAATAGTTGGACGAGTAATCCCACTAGTCTCACATTACCAAACATAATCAATTGCTTTAAGGTCACTGACTTACATATACTGAATGAAAATATTTCTCAAGATTTTGATTTCCTCCTATCAAATGTCACTCATATCTCAATGCAAAAGTAACAAGAAAGTAACACACAAAATGATTTTACTGGTGTGTCAACATCTGAAGCTAGTATTTCTTTGTCAGATGTGTCTGTTTCTTGTTGATATTCCTGAAGAAATAAGGCTATATCCAAAGGCACTACCGAGAAAACAATTTTATAGGAGGAGACCTAAAGGAAAGTCTTGTATTTTGACCGACACACCTAAGAAAGATCGTCATGAAATTGAAAAGGCTAAAATGGCAATGAAAAAAGTAAAGCAAACTAAAACAGTAAAACCCCCTACCGAGCCAGCTAAAAAAAACTTAGTTATTGCTCAGAGTCTGAACTTGAAAATATTGAAGATTTATATGAGGATACCGATATGTGTTTCAAATCATTATTTTAATGAGCCAGAGGATCCAGATAACGTCAATATTCGGATTGGAGTTCTTGTATTGGTGAAATTCGCTGGCAAGAAAACTATCAAATATTTTCTTGCAGAGATTATTTCTATTGCTGATGATAGATATGAAGTTAAATATCTGAAAAAAGATCCAAACTGTCAGAAGTTCACCAGAGAAGATCCTACCCTTTATGAAGTTGACAAAAAGGATATCATATTAAAGCTACCACACCCAATACTAACTGGTGGATCTGAAAGACAGCTCGAGAAGTTCACATTGGAATTGACTTATCCGATTACAATCTTACTTAGAAATAAGTGTAGCTTAAAACTACAATCTTTAATATGGTTTTCAGAAGTTAGAGCGCCTTGTCATTTTGTTAAAAAAGTGAGCCGCAATAAGATAATAAGATCTAAATGTTTATTTATCTTTGAAACAAATAAAAAAATGTATTTCTAAAATTATGTGTGGTTTACTGATTGATAAATAGTGGTGTTCTTGCTGAAAATCCTGTTTTTTTCTTTACCTATTAATCATTGGTCCAAGGTACACCACCTGTGGTGTACATCGGTATTAATTGCATTCTTCTGTTTTTTCTTAAAAATGTAATGGAAATAATTTAAGTAAATTTTTAAGATAATTATATGTTGTGTAAAAAATCATAAAGTTTTAACTAAAGGTAATTGTATTTAGATTTTTCAAATAAATATGAAATTAAGAATTGAAAAGTGAAAATAGGTCCGAGGTCCACCTTCCCCTATACTAGGAAATCGCCCGTGAAGATATGACGGGTGAAAACTGCTTCTACATTTTAATTAGGTAATTTCCTGTTTGTTGATATTTTGGTAGTTGAAATTTCAACCCTAACTTCAATGGATTAACCCTAAGCTCCACTAGATAATGTTCATTGTTGACCACTTTTTCGTTTTCATTCCCCTGAAATTATAGTCTTACCAGTAAAACAGTTACCGGATCAGCCGAGTCACAATACAGCATTTCCCTGCATGGTAAACATTACAACATCATATCATCAGATTATCATGCCGTGGCGCGAATTTCATTGTTGACGACGTCAGAAGCGTTACTCGATCAGTGAGGATATATGTGAGGATAGATATGCAAGTTGACTAATGATTGTTGACTAAAAATGCTTAAACCCAGTTTTTCGTTTCAGAATAGCAAAAATTCGCTAGCCCATGATTTTATCGTCATTAGAAAGAATAAATTGTGATAAAGCGTTCGCAATAATCAGTTTGTTATCAGTAGTAAGAAGTGTAGCGACAGTCATTGATAAAGAGCGGTTAAAATTTTCTCTTCTTATTTTACAGTAAATATTGTTTTTTTCGTCATTAACTTCAGTTAACTAGAATAAAAACTTGTTAATGGGTCTAAAAAGCCCTATTCATTTACTGACAAATACAAAAAGAAAATTTTTGTGCATTTCTTCATTTTTCCCGTGGTTTGATATCCCTTGACAAGTAGATTGTAGCGTACTAAAGTTATGATTGTCCTCACTAGGACTCGGGTTTCTTTACTATTACACCGAAAGATCGAATGGAGGATAGGATCCATTGTTGCATGTGTTGCACATATGTGCATGAACTATGCTCAGGAGTGACCAAAAAGCAGAATGAAATGACTTATGAGTATTCTGATTGAGACCATTTATCCTTCTTCTTCTTATTGAAGTAAATATGAAAATTTTGAAAATATCTTTGACTTTAACAAATTTAGTTTAATATGTTTATATATTGACAGTAAGGGGTATATTATTATTATTTTTACCATTTTGATTTTTTTTTTTTTTTTTTTGCTTTTTTTCAGAGTTGAGTTTTTTGGGAACCTGTGTTCCTAATAATGCCAAATCACCTTTCTTTCCTTAAATTGCTGCATTACATGAATGAAACTTACATTTTTCTCACTGATATTTCTTCTTCCTTTTTTTTAATTAACGAGTCATGTGATCAATAATAAACGATTCAATTGAATCATAAACGATAGAAATATTAAATTTTTTAGAATTATCTGCATTCATCTATGTTAAAAAATAAATTATGAATTTAAGACTGTCACCGTCCCACGAAGGTCTTTAAAGTGTTTAGATCTATTAATCAAATAACTGACGTAATCATGTGTCCCGAGTTAATTATGTACTGTCATTTATTCAAATAAAATCATACTTACTCCTTTAAGTTTAAAAAATGTTTTCATAATATCTTTAACATCGTCACTGATAAAGAAAATGCATTTTTCGGTGAACAAAATTAAATCCTATATAATTATACTAACACTGCGACATGTAAATGATCGCTGCCTCATGTCATTAACTGCAGTCATTTAAGTTTTGAAGTAAACACATTAGGATCAGACGTTATGGTAAAATCTCATTATCATGCATGCTGTCCTCAAATTATTCGCAAAAACCTTTCAAGAAAAATGCATAACGGAACACATTTCATCAATTTGCACCATCGGTGACTTCAAATGACTTAAATTAAGAAGAGAAAATTTTGCTCTTGGGTATATTTTTAAAGTATCTTGTTTCCATTAATTGCATTATAAAGAGCAAAACAGAAGTAGACTTGCCCTTAATCAAACATTTTATTATGTAATTGCACACACACATTCTTCTATGTCTATCTGTCTACATGTATGTATGTATGTATGTATAATTATGTATGTATGTCTGCATAATTATGTATGCGTGTATGCATAATTATGTATGTATGTATGTATGTATGTATAATTATGCATGATGTATACATGTATGCATGTATGTATGTATAATTATGCATTATGTATATATGTATGAATGTATAGATATATAATGCATAACGGAAAGCATTTCATCAATTTGCACCATCGGTGACTTCAAGTGACTTAAATTAAGACGAGAGAAATTTGCTCTTGGGATTATTTTTAAAGCATCTTGTTTCCATTATTGAATTATAAAGAGCAAAACAGAAGTAGACTTGCCCTTAATCGAACATTTTATTATGTAATTGCACATACACATTCTTCTATGTCTGTCTGTCTACATGTATGTATGTATGTATACATAATTATGTATGTATGTATATATACGTAATTGTGTATGTATTAGTGTATAATTATGCATGTATATTAGGGTGTCCCAAGATATAATGGCGAAAAAAAAATGTGTGAAAAATACGCATACCCTCCAAATTTTTTCCATTTTACATCAGAAACATGAGAAAAAAGTTTCCTTGCAATAAAATAACGGGAACCCGTGCCGACTTGAGGTCAAAATTGGACCTGAAACCCTGTACGGCAACTACAGTGGAAAGATTGCTAACTGTAAAATTCCTTACCACACGCGACATCAATTTATTTAAAGCAGATATTTACAACAATATTAGACTACAAGAAACATTACTGCACATATTTGTAATTCAATGTTTGCTTTTTGCAGTCAGGATAGAGCTTCCGCTGCTCTTGAACGCAACGTAACATAGATTGTTTTTGTTTCTCATCAGCTGTTAGCAAACCATGAAAGTCTTGCATCATTTTGTCCACTCTTTCAGCTGCATCGTTTACTGCTCTAAGCATTGAGACACTTTTTTTTCACATCAAGGAATGAAATATTATTGTCCATACCATAAAAGCTGGATGAATTTTTGTAGAGCAGCTTTTGAGATAATTGGGTGAACATTTTCGTACACTTTTATCAAAAAGCACAAATCTTTGTTGGGTGTTTTGACTTCCAAATTGCATTGAAGCCATGGTTTCATGTATATTGTCACTGACATCAAACAATGCGTCATTTTCCTTCGTATCTAATGTTAGTTGTGAACTAAATAGTAATAGTTTTAGGGAGTAAATCGCTCGAGCCATCCATCGAGCTTTGTGCATGACTCCCGGTGATCTTATTTTAAATTCACTTTCTGTATCTCCACCTAACAATAGGATAGACAGTTCTATCAACTCTTGATTGTCATCCCTGACCGTAATATTAGTAAGTTCAGCACGGTAAAAGTCAAGTAAATTTTCCAAGTTAGGGTACAGTTTGGAACAACTCCGCAGCTCCTCCATAGCACTGTATTTTAGTGGGATAGATCAGTTCATATATATGATGGCGGCAAGCAAAGGAAAGCATTTCTCTATCAAATTTTTGCTCATGAATAGCGCAAGAACCACTGAAAGGAGCTGTAGTATCACAACAGAGAGTTTTAACTTTTTCTTCGAGATTCCAAGCTAAAACTGCCTTTCGAACAGCCTTTGTTTGTTTTTTTTCCTGTGGAATTATCCAGTTTAAACTCAGCAATGAATTGTTCGTCACATCCATATAAAATAACTATAGATAAGCGATCTTCTTTTGATTTTTGAGCACTCAAAGCAGACAACAGTTTCATATCCCAAGGTAAATTCACTACACATGGTACCTTGTTCTAAAAACCAATTTTTATTCTTTCCTCGTACTCCTTCCGCTTTTCGGTTCGAATTCTTTGAATTGAAGATTTACCTATAGGAAATTTATCAATGTTACACCCAAGTGCATCAATAGAAGCTTCAAGAATAAACACATAATCTCGTATACTTGGACCCCTGTCCAATGCAGCAACTGACTTTGGAGTAATAAAATCGCTCCTCATTTCTTATTTACTTGTTCCAGGTTCTGATAATACTTATTCTAGTTTCTGGAATACTTGTTCCAGGTTCTAATATACTTGTTCCAGGTTCTGATAATACTTATTCTAGTTTCTGGAATACTTGTTCCAGGTTCTAATATACTTGTTCCAGGTTCTGATAAAATTGTTAAAAGTACTGATTTATATGTTTCAGGGAAATTTTCTGAATTAATATTTTCACTAGAGCTCGAAGAGGAATCTTCTTGTACAGGTTCACACAATTCCGAGGATGCTGAAGCGGAATCGTATTTAATGCGCCTGTTTTCTTCTTTGACAGCTCAGAGTCGAGCCATTTCCTCTTTGTCGACCAGTTTTTTATAGTCCTCCTAAAGTGACCACGTCGGCCGGGCTCTTTTTGGAGTTGCAAGAAAATCCCATCTTCCTCTATTTTGATTAACCGAAGTCCATCAGCATGTGCAATATTGAATAAATTGTTTAAATTACTCTCAAATTCTTGTTGGCGCTGCCTGAATACTTCTTGCAGTTTTTTGGAAGTCTCTCCAAATTTGATTCAGGTTTTTAAGTTTATTCACACAATTTGACAACGATTTGGTGGGAATAACTGCCTTTTCCCAAAAGATGATGCATTCCCGAATAGCGAGATTTGCACTTTCACTGATGGTTAAATTTACTTCTCGAATGTTATAAAACAAAACAAACAGAACTTGTCCGTTTGAGGGAAGTTTCAAGCCCGTAGTTTGGTGTTTTACGACTCCTATTAAAAATATCTCTTTTTTCAAACTTTGCAATTTCACTGCCATGTTTCGTTCCCTATGGAAGGACTATACTGCGCTCGCTGACCGGAATATATTCGTACTGACATGTTTGACGGTTTGCAAATTGCCATAGATAAGCCCCCTGCCCCCCAACATATGTTTTCTGTGCACTATTTACAGCTGTTTTGAGCTTCGCAAAGTATCACGTCGCCAGCGTTCGCTTGATTATGAATACACGTGCTATTTACACGATTAGGCCTTTAGGTGCAAGTCGGCACGGGTTACCGTGCTTCAAATTGCATGAAACTTTTTTTACAACGGTTTTGATATAAAAGGAAAAAAATAAGAGGGTATGCGTTTAAAAAAAACGACTTTCATTTTTTTGGGACACCCTAATGTATATATATATATATATATATATATATATATATATATATATATATATATATATATATATATATATATATATATATATATATATATATATATATATATATATATATATATATATATATATATGCATGTATAATTATGTATGTATGTATGGATAATTATGTACATATGTATGGATATTTATGCATGATGTATGTATGTATTTTTTAATCACCGGAAACTGTATACGGCACAAACTGCCATGTTTTGATACAACGAAGATATTCCAGAGTTACATTACATCTAGCATCAGATTCTAGCATTGGAGCATATCCGCAGGTAATGCATGTGCTTTGACAAATCTGCTAAAATTCCCTTTAAACACCATAAACATTAGGTGAGTGATACTCAAGATCTTCATCTTGCCCGCAGGCAAGATACTGGCTTAATGCATGGGTATCTCTATGAATTAAGGGAATTCAGTTTAAAATTATTAGATGCATTTGCGTATGGTTTCAGGCGAAAATTAATGTCATGAAACCTTTAATATGTTTTGATATTACGTTGATCCTAGACTGATCGAAATTCAGTGTAGTAGAGAGGTTTGAGCTCAATTCATAGTTTTTTTAATTACTAAATTTCAGCTGAAGTATTATTATGATTATTGGTAATTAATTGTCGCTTCTGTAAACATTAAAAAAAGTTAAAGGTTTATATAGCTTCTCCAAAAATATTTATATTTTGATTTTAAGATTTGACTTTATGTTCATTGCTGCATTTGTCACTTTGTTAGATGAAATGATTGCACTAAGTATTGTAACTTTATTCATTCCAAAATCATAAACATGCATAGGTATTTATTGTTGCTTTTCAAGAACGATCTGTAATAGAGAAATATCGATCTGAAGTAATTTAAAATTAATATATTGATTTTGAGGCATTTTTTAATTAAGTACGTTATGAAAATAAAGAAATATAGATTTTCAACGACTCTTAAGTACTCTTATTTAAAAAACAAAAATATCACTTGTTTTTTATGGTTACAGGGTCGTCGTTTTTCCAACTGATAAATTTCTCACGAAATTGAAACGAAAGTACGAAAAAAGACTTTGTGAATTGTTCTAAGAACTATATTTACGTTACATTAGTTACCTTTAGTTCATAACCTGCATTTTTTCATATCTAACTAGGCCCTTGTAATAAAAAAAAAAATTCCTAAACATAAATATCCAACCTTAATTTCTTTTAATAAGTTATAAACAGTGCTTAAAGTTACCGTTGGTAGAATTGATTTCATTGCGTAAAATTATAGTTCTAAAATATAAGCATTCATTACTGTTAAAAAAAAAGTCATTTATTTTGTCTTTGTCATCAAAATAGACACTTCCTTACTTATTTTACTTTATTGAGCAAACACGATTGCTTATTATTCTCACTTGACAGTCCTTGATGTTGTGGTTCTTTTTTCAGCTTGGACCAGGGGCCTCTGCAGCACCACCCACACCGGCACGGCTCCTCCGGTCCTGAGTAAAGCCGCTATATAGATAGACCGACGCATCAGCTGGAGTTCAGCCATTTTCGATCGAATTTTTCATTGTTGTGGAGCTGGGATTACCACAGCAAAGTTTCGTGTTTCGCCAAATTTGCCTTAATAATATTTAATTAAATAAACAATTCACGTGCGGCTAATAATCGCTCTCAGTGAACAATCACCAAACACGATAACCTGCCAGAAAAGACATCCACTCAGACACGCCCTACGTTCCAAAATGGCTGATCTTAAGCTGATGCCCCGGCTCGTATATATAGGGGCCTTAGTCCTAAGAACTGTCTCCCGGAATCCACTTCTGCTGGGTGGTGCCGTCCATGTCCTACACACACATGCTCATTCACATACACACTCACACCGTTATGTGTCTAAAGGCGCGCCTTTAGACACATAAACACGTCTACGTGCGCACACGTAAGCCTACACACACACTCAACTATACACACGTAACCACCCACTAGGAGGGATATGCTTGGGAGTGGGGGGAGAGCCGTTTCTAGAAACAATAACTCTTATGAGTAGGGTCTTGTCGCAACTCGTGATTGCAAAAAACATAATTTGAATTCAAAATTTCAGAATTTAAATTATAGTTGATTGGGAGAAGTGGGTCACAGGTTTTTTTTTCCATCACTCTGTCTAAATAAATTACGTAAACGTTCAATATTATTTCTGAAATCCTAAGCATAAATAATCAGTATTTTTTTTACTTACAATAATTTGCAATAAGATAAATATGAAAATGCCAAGTTACAATAAATCACACCATATTCCTCCAATCTCTACATAGTATAAAATGAAGTCTCCAAAAAGAGTATGTGTGTTTGAACTCGCAAAAATCGAAAACTACCCGACCGATTTTGCTGAAATTTTCATAGTTTGTTCCTTTAAGTCCTGAAAAGGTTTGCAGACCAGTTCGAAAACAATTCGGAGAATAGTTCTTTTTTTATTCCAATTTAGGCCCAATTTTCACATAAATTCCCGAATATGGGGGTGAAAAAATTCTCGCAAATAGTAATATTATGTATCGTTGGAAAGGGAAGAATTTTCCGCGGTCTACGCAATTTGTTCCAATGCTCTAACTTAATTGCGGCGGGAGTTTTTTACGTTTTTAGCTCCAATTTTTTTAGGCTTAGCTGAAATTTAGGCACTACTTTCTTCATTAAATCCATCAATAAAAAGTGAAGAAATTGACCCACAGTTTTCTTTTTGACAGCATTGGAAAGAACTACTTTTTTTACTCCAGATCTCTTTCGACCTGTTGTCGAAAAAATTAGCATCTATCTTCAAAGGAAAAAAAGTTACAAGCAAATTAAATGAAGTTCAAAAATCTGTTCTCTATTCAAGTTTTTAATCATTTTATTTTGCGTTTCCACGGTAACGCTTGAATCCGTTGTTTATTTCCTTCTTTCTCATTTTCAATTCTTAAACTTATTTTATTGTGTTTCCCAGGTTACGCTTTTTCAAGCCATCTTTCTCATTTTATTTTAATTTCTTGAAAGTATTTTAATATCTGTCGTCATTGTTTGGAGGGGAAATTTTGCATAATGTTTTTTTTTCTTTCATTTAAGCCTGGTTATTGAATGTACTTCACTTGACACAAGAGTTATTTTCAAGATAGACCACCGGGCAAAGCCGGGCAACGCAGCTAGTAAAAACTAAATTGCATTCACTAAACAGGTCTAAAATATAACATTTCTTCAAAGATATTTTTAAATCATGATAAAAAAATAAAATTAAAAAAAAACATTTATTTTGTGTGTGTGTGTGTTGTTTTTCTGTTTTTTAATAATGAGAAGTTTTGATCTAATCAATTTTTTACAGTAGAAATTTTCATTTATGTCATACATATTTGAAACCTTTCGTCTTATTTTGTTTCATTTCAAATATTCATACAAAAAAATATAATATCTCAAAATGTAATCTGAAATACTAAAAATGCATATCTTTCTAAAGCGATTGCTGAGAGAAAAAGCAAACCTCAGTACTAATATAGCAATACATGCTCTACCAGTTTTTAAACAAATGTAAATACATTTTCTATCTATATTTTATATTCTACAACAGACGAGTTGAAATCTTAAATTGCCCCATATTAACAAAAAGTTATTGTTTGACTATAAAACTGAAAAATTTTCTTTCTTTGTCGAAAAGGGCTTTCAAGTAATTCTCATTAACGAGTAGAAGTATTAAAACTTCTTTTACTCCAGTCTCTTTAATGTCTAAGAGAATGCATATTTAATTATTTTACGTATTAGAGTCTTATGAGAAATTACTTTTTTCTTAGCATCTAACGCAATTTTGACTCTTTTAGAATTTCAATACGTCACTTAATATAAAGCTCAAATATTGCGAAATTGAAAATGTTTAAGAACATGTATAGTCTGTGAATAGTTTCAAAATAACAAACATTTTTAAAGCTAAACTATTCAACTTCAGAAAATAATCCATTTTTAAATTTAGGATCACGGGTAAATATTAAATTTCTTAGAATTTCAAGTTGCTATTCAAATCCATCGAAACTTTTAAAAACATTACTTACTAAAGTTACTCTTTATTCTTCTTAGTAAAGTAACTCTTACAAAGCAAAAAAGATTTCGATTATAATTAGGACAAAAGTACGTATGTCTTGTGTAAGACCCTTTTGTACGTTAAATCCAACAAAAATAACAAAACAGTTTTAATCATTAGCTGTCTTTAATAATTTTAACTCATTTGTTAATTTGAGTCAAGAAATATGTGCGTTGACACTAAAAAAAAAAAAAAAAAAATCAGAAACATCGCAGGTTATTCCAAACATCGTTCTGAGTTTTCACGGGTTTCCACCAGATTACCGCGAAAAACAAGCATATTTCCAAAACGTCTCTAGAATCGCTTCAAGTTTAAAAATTTCAGACTTTTCACTGCTGTGCAAAAGTATTTTAAGCTACCAGTACGAACATTAACTCAGCTTTTCTGTTACCTTTTTTGGTTCAGCTCAGTTACCATACTTCCAGATTGACTGAGACCCAAACGAAGACAAAATACAGACTCCTGACTAAGTGGAAGAAGATAACTCCCAATAAACGTGAAAGTCCACAAAAATACTTCGTCACAATTTATTTGAAAATTGGTATAGTATTTATCCCATTTGTTAATTTTCGGAAAACATTGTACAGCATTATTAGTGATTTGTTTGAAAAATAAATTTACCTTAAAATCCTGTTATATTACATTTTCTAAAACTGGAAAAGGAATACATATTTAAATTTCTGATTAGTTAATCTTGTTTATGAAATTAAAAATTTTCTAAGCAATTTCTTGCGCAGATCACGTTGTTTTTTTTCCCCTTAAGATTCCGAGTTTTACTCTTTACAAAGTATAGTAAAGTGAAGTAGCGGGGCAAAGTGAAATTGTGGAATATTTTATCTGCTCTTAACTCAACCTAACTGGTATTGTTTTAACTATGCAGTACCATATGTAGTCTATTCCAGTCAGAAAAATTAAAGGTATTTTTTAAAAAATGATACTTATATTGCTATATTTTGTAATAAGTGAAAAACTATTTTTGTAACTATAAAACGATAAAGTTATTGCTATTAACATTTTAAATATTTATTGAGAACTTCTAATATTCAATACAGTATTAATTTAGTTATTATAAAGCCTATTTGTATTTTAAATAAATTGTACAATTATTCAAGTGCATACGGCGCAAAGTAGATGGGGCAAAGTGAAATAGTTTGTTTCATTTACTCATTCAATCATTTAATATGAAACATTTACGTTTTCGTTTATGAATTAAGTCATTTACATTCCGTCTTTTAGTAATTCACTTATTCATTCATTCATTCACAAATTTTCTTATTCAATCAATCTTTTACTCGCTCATTTATTGTTCTTCATATGTTAATTAATTTATGCATTTAATTATTGGTTAATTATTGGTTTAATTATTGGTTTATTGGTTCATCATCTTTTCATTATTCATTCAGTCTTTTATTTACTGATTATTTTGATCAAAAATGTGTTTTATAATCGAGTGGAAAATATTTTATTCGAAAACTTTTTTAGTTTTCACTTTGCCCCATAAAAAAAAGAAAACTAAAAAGAAAACTTTAAAAAATAAAACTTTTTTTTAAAGACTCAAATTTACTGCTAAAAACAAAAAAAAGTACTGTTTCAACGCAAGTTTTATTATAAAATACAATGTTCTTTCTTTATGTACATTAATTTTCAAAACAATTCTCTGATTAGTTCCTTTTGAAAAATCTCAGTCATCTTAACCGTTTCACTTTGTCCCCTATATCATCTGCGTGTAAAAAGCTTTATCAAAATAAATAAAACAATAAACAAACCTTGTGCATGTTTTTATAGGAATAGTAAGCAGTTAGAAACAATTTTAATACATCTCTAGATGTGTATTCATCAGCGTGTATATATTTGTATTAAAATGTAATTTATACCGGCATATATATAATTTTATTTGGGAACCTATGAACAACATCAATTTAAAATTAATTAAAGCATTCTGTTGGTACCTAAAAAAAGGTGATTAATTGAAAAAAACACTTACGAAATTTTCTAAATATCCCTTTTATTTATTATTTATGGTATTATATTATTTTTTCTTAACTGATAATTTAGACCTTAAAAGAAAAAAAAACTGTAACGTGATAAACGTATAAGCATGCTTTAGTTTAAACTTAAATTAAATTTTTATAATATTAACTACTGTTTTGCTTAGCAAAAACCTTTTGAATTTATATTTTCTTCTACTTGCAAGAAAACATCTTACTTAAAGAAAATACAATTGCTATTCTGAACGATTTCCTATCAGAAAAAAATAAGTAGAATGATTTAGAATCATCTATTATGTAGACTGTAGAACATTAAGTTATACTTACGTAATCATGTGAACAAGGATTTTTTTTTTCGGATTATTTCATGCATTGGAACCTATAAAGTAAAATATGCCACCACCAACCGGCGCAGAAAGTGTTTAGAAACTTTAAGATAAATCACTAAAAGTTACTTAATTCAAAGTGAAATTAATTAAAGATCT
Organism: Uloborus diversus; assembly: GCF_026930045.1. Classification (NCBI taxonomy): domain Eukaryota; kingdom Metazoa; phylum Arthropoda; class Arachnida; order Araneae; family Uloboridae; genus Uloborus; species Uloborus diversus. The sequence continues at coordinate 51,928,270 of NC_072735.1, forward strand.
CCAAACCGAATTTCAAATCAATGCGTAGGAATGAATTAAGCTACAGGTGCAATCTGATGTATGAAATGAAGCGGTAGTTTTAGTTTCATCCCAATGGCGCTGTATCTGACATTCAAGTATAATATACGATTGGCTTTCATAGCGGCTGTACGCAATAACCATTAATCTTGCCTCGTATTAGGCAGAGTGCATAGTGAGAAGAGATCTCTATACATGATATTGATTCTTTATGGGGGGATAAATATTGCAATTTTTTTTCATCAATGCATTACCTTAATTTGGTTTGATTAAAAGTGTTATTTTGATTAAGATTTTAGGAAAGGTGTTAATGTTTGCGTTTAAAATATTAAGAGTTTAATTTCAATAACAGAACAAATATTTCGTGTTAATATTGAATGCATTTAGTTTTTTAAAAAAAAGAACATTAATTGTCACTGTATTTTAGTAAAACTTAATTAAATTGCTTTATATTCGCAACCTAATAGACAATAAGCTGCTGTACTCACGGACAAAATTTAATTTAAAATTTTTCTGGTCTCTGTTAATAGATAATCGATCGGTAAAGTTTTTTGCCAGAATCTACACCTTATCATCTAATTTAACAAATTTTGTCAAGTGAAAATCTCAAAGCTTTCAACTGAAAATAATGGTACTTAAAAACCATTTATTTTTGTTCGCGGGTACAACAACCCGTTCACCCCTCGGACAGGTAGGTGCCTTTGTACCCATGGACATATAAAAAAATAATATATGAATATGTCCTAGGAACTCAATTATACTCAATACATTTTTATATACCATTTTATATTGAAATGCTTCAAACATCCGTTAAAAATAAGATTAGACAAAAAATTAACCAGAAATCAAACTTTGAAAATTAACTCAATTTTGTTTTCCCTTTTTTAACTGTTCCTTGATTTTAACATCAGTGAACTCTTTAAAAAATATTACTCTCAAAAAAGTTAATGATGTTATGGATAATTAATATGTTTATAAACATAAAATTAACTAGATTCACGGCTAGTGTGATTCACGACTCTATGAACCTATATGGTAAATTCCATGAAAATGCGACATAGTTATCATTTTTTAAATTTAAATTGAATCAACTGTTTTTTTTCTTTTGTTCTAGTTGATAGAAAATAGGTCAAATTTTAAGAATGTAGCAAAATATGATAAAATACTTGCATAAATAATTATTTAGAACTAATTACTCAAAGACTTACTAAGAAACTGAAAATCTGTTATGTTTAACCTCTAGTTTCATGTTCCTAAATGCATATAAATATCACATAGATTTTTAAACAAGCATATTTATTTGAAAGATTGGTTCATTGTCTTCTCAAAAATACTTAAATTTTAACAGGAAACCATTTAATTATTTTGCTTTCTCCCCAAAATTTGGTATCAGTCTTTATGTCATGTCTGTCACAGAAAATGTAGATTTTTCTTTTGTTTTAAATAAAACCTACTTGCTAAAAATCATTAACTCTTTATTTTTCTCTTTCTAAATGCCAAAAGAAATAATTCATAAAAATCATGTCGGTTGCAATAGGTTTTGCAAACAACTTTGCCTAAATGCTTTGCTTTTAAAGTTATTATTATTATTATTCAGCTTTGTATTAGTAGTAGAGCAGTATTTTTTACCACCTAACCGAATAAAAGAGCTTTTGAGAATACATGTGATAGACAGCAGACGTGTGACTACAGCCAAGTTGCCATTATTGGGACTGCTCCCTAACTGAGACATTTTGACAAATTTTATTTTAACTGCTTGTACACCTGCTTTACTAATAAGAAGGTGAATGATGTTACACCATAAATGAATACTTATATTTTGTAGCTATGCGAGTTAAACTGCTGCTTTAGCAGTTATATGGGCAAGTTAAATTATTTTTCAAACTTTGAAAAAATATGATTTTTACGTATAGAAATAATGTTGACTATCTACGTTAACTGAACAGCATTTTGAATTGAATTTTTGTTACATTTCTTGGCTATGTACTAGTGCATGACTTCTGCACATGCATCTTCACTTAACTATACTAAGTCAGTTTCATTTATTCATAAATACCTTTAAAAATCGCAATTATACTCCAAATTTAGCACACAATTCTAATTTTGGTATGATTGTATATACTTCAGAGCCTAAATAGTGTACTCTATTGAATTTCAATACTTGTGGTGGTGACAAAAATTACCTCTTGGGAAAAAGCAACCCATCACAATATGCGATGTGGCAAATGTGCAAAATGATGCTTTTTTTCGTGGAATAATAATCATAATTTGGGTAGAACCGGTATAAATAAAATGCTTAGAACCAGCAGAAACAAACTACATGATTAAATGAAAACCTGAAGATCCTGTTTTCTGGTATGAGATGCAACAAACATAAGCGCAATTGTTACTGCTTTACTGGTTTCCACTTTAGTGAACTCCAGTTTTTCTTTTTTTTTCACTTATTTATGTTGCCTCACGCATGACATAATACATCAATATTTGATCATCTATAATTTCTAAATTGTACTGAAAGAAAAAGAGAGTGATATTTAAACAATAAATAGCTGAACCATCATATATCGAACTTCCACATATCGAAATTTTCTATATATAGAAATCCCTGCAAATTTCCATGTCCATTACATAGAAAAACTGTTTCTATATTCTGAAAAAAATCTCTATATATCGAAAAATGTTTCGAGACATTCGTAGATTTTTTCTCACTTTTGTCTCATGAAAAAGAAAGGTTAGGGGAGGAAATTATGTTCACTAATGATTGCTACGAAACTCAGAAGGAATCTGGGGTTGAGGGGTGTGAAGAGAGTGCGTTTTTCTGTTCTGTAGTTCTTAAATTCCCACATGTTTATTTTAAATCTTAGTTCCTACCAGTAATACAGTAAAATCAGATAACCCTATTATCTGTTCATTATCATTCCTAGTCTTTCTAGATTCAGTAAAAACCGTTTAAGTTAAAGAGATTTCTTTTTTTACTTGTCTTTTGGTTACATTGTCAAAACGAAAATCCCGTAATGTTGCGGATCAAGCTGAATTGCCGAAGAATGAAGAAGTATGAAAGCGTAAAAATGTCATTTCTGGTAAATTTAGTATTTCCGCAAGCAGAGTGTCGGTTATCATGAGCAATCGGAAAGCCGTAATAAAAGTAATGAAATTTTCACTCAAAAACATGAAACGGCATTACAGTTGGTTTTTTAGAAACTATGCAGTGCCCAGTAAGTGTTTTACATTTATTTTTTTAACTATCAACTTTAATTTAATCTGATGCTCCCATGAATTAGAAATTGGGTTTCACACAAAAATTAGCTTTATAATGTTTAAGGAGATTTTTATGATAAACTAAGATCGTTTCTATATATCGAATTTTTTTCCTGCAATTTGCTACTTCGATATATGGATGTCCGACTGTAGTTAATTTTATATAAAATTGCACACGCGTCATGTCTGTCACGCTGATAAATATTTGAAGTCATTTTATTGTTTACAAATTTCTTAATGTTTTTCTTTCTGCTTCACATATACAAGTCTAACTTCGATTCATAAAAAAATTTAGACTTTACATGCATACCAATTAAGTGCAAATAGAAATAACATATGGTCACTCAAAATCCATTTCGCAATTTTGTCATGTCTGTCACAGCAGGTTTTAACCCAATTAATTAAAAATATTTGTTCTAGAGTCAACATTTTGGTGTTTATTGCAACTGGGTTCAATATTCCCATCAACTCATCGCAACATTTTCCTAATCAATTACTATTTACTACTTGAAAATCAACAAAAAAGTTGTCTTATGTCATGTCTGTCACAAATGGAATTCACCATATAATAACTTCAATTTATATGCAAATTGAAACTTTTAACGAAATTATTCCATTACAAAAAACTCAAGTTGTAAAAAACCAATAAAAATCCAGAAAAGTTGACTTCAAATGAAAACAGCTAGGATTGACGGTCTGTAGATCCTTAAAACAGATGGGGTACTTCAACATTATATCTTCAATCCCTACTTGAAATTCATCATCATTGTTGAAAGTCAATTTCGGACGTTGATGACACGGCACCCTTTTGAGGCACTTCACATTGTGAGAAGACTTATGTCTGACCCAAGGAGACTAAAAGTTGCCGTCTGTGGGTACACATGATTATGTGTCCTTGGGTAGAAAGGTACTTCATTTTGGTTTTGCAAACCAGTCATATCGACAGGAGATTAGTTTCCCGACATTAAAAATTAGAAACAAAACCTTCAAAACATAGAGAAATATGATACCTACAAAAAATTGAATAATACAATATACGACGGTCAAAAAGAAAAAAGAAGAAACTCTTCATGTTTTTTTTTACTTAGACACTAATAAAACCGAAAATAATTGATAGAATCTTACATGTTCCTTTGATGGCGTTGAAACTTCCTGGGGTACTGGAGAGGGCTGGGACACATACATTGAACCTTCCCCCCCCCCCATCCGATCTCTCTCGAAGATACCGGAATTTCCCGACCAACATCCGTAGGTACAACCGTCGATGGATACAACAGCTTCCCCTATATATCTATAGCAGTTTATATATATCTGTGATAGAACAGAAATGTATGTCTATGACGTGAGTAGAGCAAAGACCGTTCGGTCACCTTTCGTGAAATGTGGGAAAAAAATAGTTAGTAGTATGACTGTTTCCACTTCAAAGCGATTTTTCAGAAATTTGATATTTTATTTTTCTATTCCAAGTTTGAGCTCATTTTTCGCAATAAATTTGATAATATGGGAGAGAAATATTTCACGTACATTTTTAAATTTTAATAATGTTAAACTTAGAATATTCTGCGTACCATGAAGTTTGTTCGAAGTTTTTACGAATATCAGAATAGCTGTCAGAATTGGTTTTAGAAAACCAAAATCCGAGGATTAACTTAAGCAAGTCAAACGTTTATAAATGATTAAGCCGATAATACAATCTGAAATCAAAGAAGAAAGAAATTCCTGCAACTTCATTACATTTTGTTTTGTTGCCATGGTTACGTCTTTTAATCCATTGGTTTGTTTCGTGACGTATTGTCAAATTTTGTACTTATCATTTAAAAAAAAATATATGTTTGTAGTATTTTGTTGCGATCCAAGCTCTTTTAATTTAGTAAAAGTGAATCAAATGGAAATATTTTCATTGTTAAATAAAAGTCTTCAGCTTTTATTTTCTTAGTTTTTATGAAGTTAGGGTTCAGTCCATTATGAAAGTATCCTTTAATAAGCGCTATTGCACCGTTCTTTCTAATATAATAAATCTTGAAACAAATGTATCTGTAGCTTTCGTGTTGTTGTTGATTCAGTAAACACTATCATCTGACTCCATATTATTTATTAATCTTACAATGATACACACCAAATCAAACGCGTCTGTTCGATCGCCGAATTGTTTTCGTTCCACTCCTGCTCTCCGCTCGAGTTGAGTTGCTCGCTCGCAGGAATCAGTGACTTCACTTCACTAAACACTCCCTCCCTAGTGCAAACGATTAAGAATCATAATCCTTTAAATGAGGGGGGAACCTGACAATCCTTCCGCTGCGTGTGGTACGAGTGCGATTGCTCTGCGGTGAAATTTCCTCTCGAAATGCACCTTGGGTGGGTTGATCCGTGAAATCCCTGTGTCTTTGGTTTTCGAGGGGTTTCTCGTCGTTGTCCTTTACGATAAAGCATGGTTTCAGTCGATCAATTGAAATTCTTTTGACAGTTCCATTGATTTCAATGTCAAAATACTTTGGTGATCGATGTTTCACAACATAAGGCCCAAGATAAACTGGTTGCAAAGATGAAGTGACGGCATTATTGTAGACGAAAACGTGTGAGCAATTCAAAAGCTGTTTTGAAACGAACACGTTCGTATTACCATGGGTAGTCGTTGCAGAAGGTTTTAGGTTGCGGATAATACTTTGTAGCCTTTGTACAAACTCTGAATGCGTGACATTAGGAATGGTGTCAACAAACTCTCCGGGTAAACGTAGAGGACTTCCGTAAAGGAGCTCGGCCGAAGAGTATCCTAAGTCTTCTTTCAGTGCAGAACGCAATCAGAGGAGAACCAAAGGTAAAGCGTCAACCCAAGATTTGCTTTGTTGTAAATGACATCTCAAGCTTGCCTTAATAGTCCTGTGCTGTCGCTCAAGCAGTCCGTTCGATTGTGGGTGGTAGGCTGTGGTTCTGGATTTTTGAAACCCGAAGTATTTGCTCAAAGATGAGAAGATTTGACTTTCGAACTGACGTCCTTGGTCAGACGTAATACGTTGCGGTATTCCAAAGCGTGAAATCCAGGTTGAGATCATTCCTGTTGCAACTGTTTCTGCTGATTGATCTGCCATAGGAACAGCTTCAACCCATCTCGAAAAACGATCAATCATCGTTAGTAAGTATCTAAAACCTTGACATGGTGGCAGGGGTCCAACGATATCAATGTGAACGTGCTGGAAACGTTCGGTAGGAACCTTGAAGTCCATAAGAGCTGATTTAGTATGTCTTTGTACCTTGGATTTTTGGCATTCCACGCATTCCCTGCACCATAACTGACAATCTTTATTGATATTTGGCCATATGAATCTTTTTGTAATTAATTTTCTTGTGCTTCTAATCCCTGTATGAGATAGGTTATGAATAGAAGAAAATAACTGTCGTCGGAAGTTTGGAGGGATGTAGGGTCGATTACTCTTGGTGGAGACATCACAATAAATGGATTCGTCAGTTTCTGGAATGGATATTTTAACCATTCTCAGCCTTGGGTTATTCTTCAAAATTGTTAAATCGTGATCATCTTGAAGTTTTGCAATAGCTGCGTAATCGATTGGAGATGGTGCGGATATTGTATCAATTCTGGAAAGGGTATCAGCAATAATGTTTTCTTCTCCTTTGATGTAGCGAATATCCGTTGAAAATTGAGCAATATAACTCAATTGTCTTGCTTGTCTGGGAGAGGCTTTGTCCAAGTCTTGTCGAAAAGCGTATGTGAGGGGTTCGTGGTCCGTATAGATTTCGAAAGGCCTTCCCTCTAGTAAGTATCTAAAATGCTTAACTGCACTGTAAATGGCCAGAAGTTCACGATCGTACGTGCTGTATTTCCTCTGTGCCGGGGATAGAGTTCTTGAAAAGAAACTAAGAGGTTTTTTTAATCCAGCGATTTCTTGTTGAATGACGGCTCCGATGCTTATGTCTGAAGCGTCCGTTACCAAACTCAGTTGAGCCTCTGGATCTGGATGTGATAAGAGAGTCACCGAACATAAGGCATCCTTAAGCCTGGAAAACGATTCACGATTTTCGTCAGTCCACTGAAGAGGTTTGGTGCTATTCTTTTTATGGCCAGCAAGTAACTTGGTGAGTGGTTGCTGTATGCCAGCGCATTTAGGAATGAATCTGTGGTAAAAATTTACCATTCCCAGGAACCGTCTCAGGCTAGTGGCAGAGCTAGGTTCGGGATAATTTTTAATGACATCGACTTTGGATGTACAAGGCTTCATTCCCTCGGAGCTGATTTCATATCCGAGAAATTGGATGTGTGTTACACCAAATATAGATTTAGAAAGGTTAATGCGTAGACCATACTCGTTCAGTCGCTCGAAGAGAAGGAACAGATGTTTTTGATGTGTCTCTTCATCCTTCGAAGCAATCAATATGTCATCTAAATAACAGAAAAGAAAGTCTAATCCCTGCAACACAGTGTTTATCAGACGTTGGAAAGTCTGTGCTGCATTGCAAAGGCCATACGGCATGAAGGGGAACTCGAATAGCCCAAAAGGCGTGGTTATGGCGGTCTTTGGGATGTCCGCTTCATGCACCGGTATTTGCTGGTACGCTCGCAGTAAGTCAATGGATGAAAAAATCTTAGCTCCATGCAGTATATGGTTACAATCCGTTAGAAATGGTATCGGATAACGATCTGGAACCGTAACGTTGTTAAGGGCCCTGTAGTCCCCGCAAGGTCTCCAATCACCTGATTTTTTCTGGGTTAGGTGTAGTGGGCTGGGCCAACTGCTCTTGGAAGGGCGGCACAAACCTTGCTGTAGCATGTAGTCAAACTCTTTTCGAGCGGCTTTTAATTTTTCTGCGGAAAGTCTGCGCGCTTTACTATATACCGGTGGTCCCTGTGTGGTGATGAAATGTTCAATATTATGGTTTACAATTTTAGTATTTACAATATTAGGTCTTAGCAGATCAGGGAATTTTGAGACTATGTACATATATGGCTGTTGCGTTTCTATTTCGGTGATGACTGGTCTTCTCGTTGAAAAAAACGTTCCCTTTGTTGACAGTTTTGTATTTCCATCTATTAGCATTTGATTTTTGCTGTCGATTAAAAGGTTGAAGTTTGCCAGAAAATCTATCCCGATGATTGGCTTGTCGACATCGGCTATTATGAACGGCCATACAAAGTCTCGTCTGAGGCCAAGATCGAGTCGTAACAGTTTCTGCCCAAAAGTTTTAATTTTCGAATGGTTTGCTGCAAATAGTTCAAACTTATGTACATTTTTTCTTTCCGTGAGCGTTGGAGGAATTACAGAAATCTCCGCCCCTGAATCTACCAGGAAAAGGGCTGCTGATGCTTTGTCACTAATGAAGAGGCGACTCAGCTCCGCCCCTAGGCTCCCTGTCGCCGTGGAAAGCCGGGGGTATCAGTTTTCCTGCACGTCGGGGCCCTCACGCCGTAGTTGAAGAGACATACTGCATGGTTGTAAGCATTTATACGCTTTATCACCAAACTTTGAATGGAAGTAGCATATTCCGTGCTGATCGGAGGGTTTGCGGCTGCCAGATTTGCTGTGGCTCTTCCCACTATGCTGACGACGAGCTGAGGGACGTCTCCTTTTGTTTAAATTTTCCATCAGTATTCGGAGATCTGTTATCTGTTTTTGGAGGGATTCCAAAGTAACCATCGACACATTAGTATGTGACACCGAAGCCAAATTGTAATTATTGGGTGATCGAAGGTCCCAAATTTTATCAGCCATGGTGGCCAGTTTATTTAAATCATCGTTGCTGACTGATAGAATGCTGCGCATGTCCATTGGGAGGCGTTGCAAAAACAAGGTTTTTAGAAAATTTTCACTAACCTTTTGGTCGGCAAGATTTCTCATTTCACAGAGTAAAATTGAAGGTTTACGATCCCCAAGTTCAATTTGGGTCAACAATTTTTGTGTCCTTTGGGATTCACTGTCTGCGAAAGTCGAAATCAGGCGATCTTTTATTGCGTCATATTTGTTGTTGGGTGGTGGGGTAACTAAAATGTCCGTAACTTGCGCTAGGATTTCCGCCTCTATGGAACTGACGACTAGGTCGAATTTTGTTTCGTCACTTGGGATTTTTGCACGGCGGAACTGTGCTTCTAACTGCAGAAACCAAATCCTGGGATCAGGCTTCCAAAACGGTGGAACTTCCCCTCCAACATGACCCACAAAGCAGGCTTGCTCAGTGCTTTCGGTTTCAGAAAGAACGTCCGTTGAAACGCTTTGTTTCGGAATTTCTTTATCAGTACTCATTTTCAATGCACAAAATAGTCCGGAGGTCACCACTGTAGCTTTCGTGTTGTTGTTGATTCAGTAAACACTATCATCTGACTCCATATTATTTATTAATCTTACAATCAGTGTTGGGCATCAACTAAAAAAATCAACTAAATTTGTAATTGATTGATTAGTTGACTAAAGTAATCTGACTCCCATTTAGTTCAGACTAATATTTTAAAAATTTAATTCAATTGCAGACGAAGATTAACGTTAGTTTAAACTAACTCGTTAGTTGACTAAAAAAACTAATTTAGTTCAGATTGATTTAGTTCAGATTAAATTAATCAGATTGAATTTAGTCAGACTAAAAGTAATCAGATTAAAAGTAATCAAATTGATTTGATTACTTTTTTAATTCAGATTACATTCGTAAAATGTAAATATCACATGAACAGAGGCACATTTGTATTTCTACGTGTATGTACATATTTATGCAAGCATGCACGAGTAAATACGTGTATATACGACTATGTGCGTGACAATACGTATATAAACGTGTTATCCCGCGTATGTTCGTGTACTGAGGTATATATGAATTTTTAAGTGAATATACATATTTATGTGTGCACATACGAGTAAATACGTGTATATACGAGTATGTACGTGTAAACAAGAGAATATGCATATGGATACGTGTAACCCCGAGTATACTCGTGTACAGAGGTAAATTTGCTTTTAATTGTGTATACACATACTTATGCGTGCACACAAGCGAAAATACGTTTATATACGTGTATACATGAGAATATGCGTATAGATACGTGTTACCCCGAGTATACTCGTGTAAAGAGGTACATTTGTATTTCGACGTGTATATACATATTCAAACATGCATATACGAGAAAGTACTTGTACATACAAGTAAGTTCGTGTACACACGAGAATATGCGTATAGATATGTGTTACCCCGAGTATACTCGTGTAAAAAGCTACATTTGTATTTGTACGTGTATATAGATATGTATGCGTGCATAAACGAGAAGGTACGTGTATATAAAAGTATGTTCATGTACACACGAGAATATATGTAAACATACGTGTTACCCCGAGTATACTCGTGCACAGAGGTAAATTTCTATTTAAACGTGTATATACACATTGATGCATGCATATACAAGAAAATACGTGTATATACGAGTAAGTACGTGTACGCATGACAATAGGTATATAGATACTTGTTTAACCCGAGTATACTCGTGTAGGATGGAACATTTGTATTTCTACGTTTATATGCATATTTATGCGTTTATAAACGAGTAAATACGTGTATATACGAGTATGTACGTGTACACATGAGAATATGCGTATAGATACGTGTTACCCCGAGTATACTCGTGTAAAGAGGTACATTTGTATTTCGACGTGTATATACATATTCAAACATGCATATACGAGAAAGTACTTGTACATACTAGTATGTTCGTGTACACACGAGAATATGCGTATAGATATGTGTCACCCCGAGTATACTCGTGTAAAAAGCTACATTTGTATTTGTACGTGTATTAGATATGTATGCATGCATAAACGAGAAGGTACGAGTATATAAAAGTATGTTCATGTACACACGAGAATATATGTAAACATACGTGTTACCCCGAGTATACTCGTGCACAGAGGTAAATTTCTATTTAAACTTGTATATACACATTGATGCATGCATATACAAGAAAATACGTGTATATACGAGTAAGTACGTGTACGCATGACAATAGGTATATAGATACTTGTTTAACCCGAGTATACTCGTGTAGGATGGAACATTTGTATTTCTACGTTTATATGCATATTTATGCGTTTATAAACGAGTAAATACGTGTATATACGAGTATGTACGTGTACACATGAGAATATGCGTATAGATACGTGTTACCCCGAGTATACTCGTGTAAAGAGGTACATTTGTATTTCGACGTGTATATACAAATTCAAACATGCATATACGAGAAAGTACGTGTCCATACAAGTATGTTCGTGTACATACGAGAATATGCGTATAGATAAGTGTTACCCCGAGTATACTCGTGTAAAAAGTTACATTTGTATTTGTACGTGTATATAGATATTTATGCGTGCATAAACGAGAAGGTACGTGTATATACAAGTATGTTCATGTACACACGAGAATATATGTAAACATACGTGTTACCCCGAGTATATTCGTGTACAGAGGTAAATACGTGTATACACACATTGATGCATGCATATACGAGAAAATACGTGTATATACGAGTAAGTACGTGTACACAGGACAATAGGTATATAGATACTGGTTTAACCCGAGTATACTCGTGTACGATGGCACATTTGTATTTCTACGTGTATATGCATATTTATGCGTTTATAAACGAGTAAATACGTGTATATACGAGTATGTACGTGTACACATGAAAACGTGCGTATAGATACGTGTTACCCCGAGTATACTCGTGTAAAGAGGTACATTTGTACTTCGACGTGTATTTACATATTCAAGCATGCATATACGAGAAAGCACGTGTACATACAAGCATGTTCGTGTACACAGGAGAATATATGTAAACATACGTGTTACCCCGAGTATACTCGTGCGCAGAGGTAAATTTCCATTTAAACGTGTATGTACATACTGATGCATGCGTATACGAGAAAATACGTGTATATACGAGTAAGTACGTGTACACACGACAATAGGTTATAGATACTTGTTTCACCAGAGTATACTCGTGTACGATGGCACATTTGTATTTCTACGTGTATATGCATATTTATGCGTTTATAAACGGGAAAATACGTGTATATACGAGTATGTACGTGTACACACGATAATATGCGTATAGATACGTGTTACCCCGAGTATACTCGTGTAAAGAGGTACATTTGTATTTCTACGTGTTCA
>NC_072735.1:51940795-51977218 GCF_026930045.1 Uloborus diversus
ACAAATGTATCATTTGCAGTATTACGCTAAGAAAGAAAACTTAATTCCTCTTTTAGAATAAATCTAAGGCTATTGCTAGTTTCTGTAAGCAAAAATATTTCGTTTTTCTTCTTTTGCCTTACTTTTATACTTTTTTTGAATAATAGATAAATGTTAACTAAAACAGAAAATTATTTTGTGAGAATTGTGCGATATCGGCTTTTTACTACTGATTCTGATTTAAAATTCTAGCATTCATTTTTAAATAATAAACGCAGTTTCAATTTTTGCTGATTCCTGGATGAAACTTTTACTCTTCCTTTCGTTTAGAGTTTGTTGTAAGATTTATTAATTACTGAACATTGTTATAACAAATGTTGGATTTACTTATGGCCGAACTATTTAACGAATTTAAATTTGATAAATAAAAAAGAGGGTTTTGAAGTTCACAAATAATAGAGTTATATTACTGTTTACCCAAAGAAGTTAAAATTTCAACTTACATTCGAAAAAAAAATCACAAAATAGAGCAGCTATATAAGTGGCTCTATCACGAAAGTAATGGGACGGAACTGACGTCATAAATGGACAAACGTTTGACGCCAATTTAGGGATATCTTGAAAAATTTAAAGTCAAAAATAATTTGCCAAATTTAATGACGAGCGTACATGAGCACATGCAACCAGGTTTCTGTTTCTTTTCTTTTTTTTTTTAAATTCCCTTGAAAAAAGAAATTGTTGTTGTACTGACGCTAACCAAATTTTCAAGTGTGAAAAAATATGTTTTACCTTAATACGAATTATTATACGCATGACAGAAATTAACTGTAAATATACAGGCAAAAATAATGACCTTTTAACTTTCTACCACAGGCAAAGCCGTGCGGGTATCGGTAATACAAAGTAAAGTATAAAATCTAAGTCAATAAACTCTCCTTAATTTAGAGAACAGTTCGTCATTAGCTGTCTTTTTTTTTTTTTTTTTTTCATGTAGAATCATAATAGTTCAACAAACTGAAACAGAAACACAAATCCCATCCGACTTCTTTTTGCTGCCTGCATGCGCACTGGTTGGTGTTACTGTTATTGATGTATATATATATATAATATATATATATATATATATATATATATATATATATATATATATATATATATATATATATATATATATATATATATATATATATATATATATATATATACAACAGGAGATACATATTTTAAATATTTAAATATAAATTCAAAGACATTGAAAAAATGAAAGAATAAATACTAAAGTGTACTGTAATGCCAGCGCAAAGCAGCTAGAAACAAAAACATTACAAACACATTGATGAATAAACAATCTAAATAAAATTGAAGATGCAAAACACAAGAACATAAAAATGAAAAAAGGTGAACCAGGGACCAACACTTTCTCAAAGGGAGGATCCGTCCCTAAGTTCACAAGGCCCTTTCTGTTTAGCGAGAGGGAAGGTCCCAATAACTTGCTACCCTCCCCGAGAGCCTTGGAGGAAAATTGAACATGAAAACATACCTGGAAAATAATTAACGAAAGTTTATTCATGTGAAGCATCAAAATTCTGATTGTTTCTTCTTTTTTTATGGTTCACGTGAATACGCTTTCGTTAATTATTTCCAGGTATGTTTTCTTGTTTAATTTTCCTCCAAGGGGCTCTCGGGGAGGGTAGCAAGTTATTGGGACCTTCCTTCTTGCCTTCTTGCTAAACAGAAAGGGCCTTATGACTTTAGGGAACGATCCTCCCCTTGAGAAAGTTTCAGTCCCTGGTTCATCTTTTTTAATTTTTATGTTCTTGTGTTTTGCATCTTCAATTTTATTTAGATTGTTTAGTCATGGATATATATATATATATATAAAACAAGAGATACCATTTAAGACAAATTTAAAATAGAAATTCAAAGAAATTGAAAAATCAACGACATTTATTTTGACTGTTTGTATATATATATATATATATATATATATATATATATATATATATATATATATATATATATATATATATATGTATATATAATTGCTTCAAATAGCGGCGGGGGAATAAAATCCCGATTATTGTTTAAAAAAAAAATCAGTGATGCACTTAGGCTAATCACACTTTTACCAAACACACACGACGTACCTCCTAATAAAAGTGCCCCTGAGGCTTGCGCAGAATCAAAATGGTTGTGCGCGAAACACTGATAGACACCTCTATCGTCACGGACCACTGAACTGATAGACAGGACATCTGTGCCAAGGAGCCGGATTCTCTCATTCGTGGTGACTGGCCGTAGATCTTTTGTCCAGGTAATTCCGTACAAGGGATATCCAGATGCAGTGCAATTGAAATGTGTCGCTTGTCCGACAGATATTGTTTGCTGCTGAGGAGTTACACGCACTTGTATAGGAACTGAAATGGAAAGCAAAAATAAATGCAAACATTTTTATGAGGCCACTAGAGTTGGTTGGAGATACTTTTATAGCAAGCAGAAATTATGTTGATGATATTGTTACGTTCATTTTACTCCCTGTGTGTAATGTAATCTTTTTCATGTCAATGTATTGTACAAGGGCGATAATTTACCAACGTAGTAAAATATGCGTTGCAAACTGTAAGAGTGTTAAAATATAAGTGGAGAAAAATAAAAGAGCAAAAAAATATACCATAAAAGTTTCACTTATTTATTAAATAATCTACAGATATATCATAATTGCACTTTTTTGTGACGTTATGCAATATATCAAGTAATTCATTCGTCATTCTGGTCAAAAACAATAGAGAAATATTTTGTTTTGGTTGTTCTTATTTATTTGTTTGTTTATAGTTTATTTATTTGTTTATTTACATATAAACTGTTTTTATGCTCAGCAGTGCTTTGCAGATAATTGTAGTGTCAAGCTAAAGCTGCCTTTTTTTTTAAATTTAATGTTTGTGCTATTAGAAATGGCTTTGAAATGTACTCTTGCACCTTTTAAGTCAATATGTAAGGGAAAAACCTAAATAAAAACTGGATTAAAAAAATAAAAGTGATCTAACCTCTACAGGAGTCGGTTAACTGTATACGCGTAATGTTAAGGTGCCAAATCTTATGTACCTTTTTCCTCGAAAGTTTAAATAGCATAAACATTTTTATATTGTTGATATTTAATTATTCAGATTTTATTAAAATTCCACCGATGTCAACTATTCAAATAAAAAAGACTGTTTTTAGCCACGAAATAGCTATTTAGGAAAATGCCCTTGAACAAAAAATCATCTTCAACACAGTGATCATATCAATAAAATGGGGTGAAAATATCAGATCAATACGTACATAGTTTTGTTGTGAGAGTTGACATTTGATAAAATTGTGTTTGGAATTTAGTTGTTAATCAACTGATCGCATATAGTTTTTTTTTTTTTTTCAACATTTAAACTTAGGTACTTTCAATTGAGATAGGGACATGACACAGTTATTGTTTGAACTCTTTTGTTTCATTGTTTATTTTTTCTTTAAATACATAAAACTGAAAATTTATTTATTTTTTTAAATGGTTTTAGGGTATCGAACCCCCCTTTAAAAAAATTCTGTTTTTTTTAAGGGGGTCCGGGACACATTTTGAAAAAAAAAAAGTATATTGAACAGTTTAGATTTTTTTGCCTTGACTCACTATCTATTTAATAGGAAAAATCATAAAATAAATAATTTTTTAAACATGTTCATTTAAATTAAATTTATTTAAAAACTAATAATGTTGCTTTAAATCGCTAAAACTCAAAATATTCTTGGTCAATTTTCAAACTTTTTCAAAAAACATTTTTTAATGTCTAAACAATCATTTTTATCCGGTATTTTAAAAATATTAATTCAATTTAAAAAAAAGGAAAAGAATCAAAGAAAAAATTAGAGGAATTCTATAAAACTTTTTTTTAATCACATTTTTTTTCACTAAACTTTTTTTTTTTAATTTGTAGAATAAAAATTAAAATAAACTGTTTGAAAAAGATGTGCTCCAACTTTCATTAATTTATCTTTATCAGTTCTTGATTTATAAGAGTTTGAATTTTCAAAAAATCCTCATGGAGCATCATAGAGAAAAAAGCATTTAATGTTTTAGAGTTAAAAAATAATATTAATTAAATGCATGCTACAAAAATAATTTTATCTTTACTCAGTTTTTTTTCAAACGTGCTGTATGACTACTTTTACTACTGTTCTTAGCATGGCCGTATAGTTAACTCAAACTCTAATTTAAGTTTTGGATCAGCTTTAAAAACTTTCGTTTGGTTTTGGATTTATGTTGGAAAGATAAATTAAAACCAATTTAGTTTTGATGTGGACTTAAACTGGATTGGAAA
This sequence comes from Uloborus diversus, assembly GCF_026930045.1. Lineage (NCBI taxonomy): Eukaryota > Metazoa > Arthropoda > Arachnida > Araneae > Uloboridae > Uloborus > Uloborus diversus. The sequence goes on from NC_072735.1 coordinate 51,945,121, forward strand.
AAATCAAAACTCAATAGCTTTTATTTTCAGATAGTAAAATTACATTGCAAGGAAGGGAAATCATACTTATTTTTCTTTCGATCAATATCAATCATGTTTGAAAATCAATAATTGTTATTATTATTTCAACCTTCAAAGGCAATCTAAAATAGAATATGTAATTGTTATGATTAGACACAGCTTACCTTACCCTATATTATTTGTTGAACGATGACTTGACTTATTTTTCGTGTTTGACCAAGAAAGCTCTCAGTTATAAAACAAAAAAGCTATTTTTTCCCCTTATGTGTATTTCTGTGAAACAGAAAAAAGAAGATGTGTGGATTGTATACATTTTTTGATGCTTAACCCTCCCAAGAAAATCAGAGCTAATGAGAAACCCTTTTTTTTCACAAAAAAATCAATTTTTCCATTATTTCCAATTTTTCCAGGAAAAAAACGGTTTTTTTTCCACTACTTAAAAATTTCCGAAAATTATTCATCTCTATCCCAGACCCACTTAAAGACAAATCATAGATCCTAGAGCAGACATAAACAGTTAAAATCCTTATTGATGAGTATATTAATGAACAATTATCTAAAAAAAAAAGAACCATTAAATGCTGAATATTTAATTTAGTTTTGAACGTTAAATTCCTACATTGCTACATTAAGACCGCTATTCCGGAAGTAAAACGAATATGTTACCTCAGAGTTCTAATTTTTACCTTCGAACAAAAATAAATTACAATTTTGTGATTCCCTTTAATGTAGGATGACGAATTTTTAATTGTGCTTCGTTTGCGAAAGCAAATGCCAATAATGAGTTTTTAAGATGTTTAAGAAAGCAAGTTTTGGATAAGCGTGCATAGAAACGTAATTTTCATTTTTTTATTACGCTCTACTGAATTTCCACATTTTCTACACAGGGTTTTTTTTTTTTTTTTCATTTTTAGCAGTTTCAAAAGAAAGGTAAAGGCTTTTCCGTACCGGGTTACTCGCATTACTCTAGTTTTCCTCAAATGCAATTAAGTAATATAAAACCCATTTGGCTTGGAATCCATTATTTCAGAATCAGACTATTTTTTTCTGAAAAATGGTATTTAAATCATTTTCAGGAACAAAAGTTCAAGAAATATTTCCTTTAAATGAGTCTTTTAAAGCTTGGTAATAATTTCGAGAACTTAAAAAGTTCGTAAACAATGCTTACTTAACTTTAATCAATTTAATTATTCATAATGTGATGAAATAAAATTATTGTAAAACATTTTTTTAATTACCTAGCTAGTATTTCAAATTTATGCATATTTTGTTTTTATTGTAATAAAAGCAAACTGACTTAAAATGTGTAATGAATTGCGATTCCAATGCATTTTAATTTGAAAATATTTTTTTATGAATTACATCAAGCAATATTTAGTTTTTAATTTCTGTTTAAGAAAATTTTCCGGAGTAGAAAATTTTAGCTAGATTCATTTATATCTTTTAATCAACTTAAAGATTTTAAAATTTTGAAAAGTAATAAAAACCTACATTGTTGCTAATTCATATATTAAAACTCAGTTTTTTGCTCTAAAAATTTCATGCGGCTATAACAACGAATTATTTGCACTTCGTAATTCTATTTCTAGATCATTTATTCAATTTTTTATTTGCATTTTACTTTGCTAAATTTTTCTCTCTTCACGGCACACTTGTTACGTTCGCATATCTTTACTTTTTCTTCGAGTTTTCACGTTAATACCAAGTTTTACACACATAAGTAGAATGTTAGCATGAGAGAGTACTGACAATATTAAAGTCAAATAATAATTTATTGTTGGAAAAATCACAAAAGGTTTAGTATAATGTTTGCCGCCACAAGCATAAATGCATGACACCGAAAATTAAGTCATAATGACATAAAAGTTGTTTATGATGTCCTCTGTCATCTCGTTGCAATTACTGTTATGGCAACTCTGATTAGTCCAACCTTTTAGGCTGTACAAGTCACCGTCCCAAGTAACGCCATATAAGGTTAGTGTGTCGTATAACAGAGGACAAAGCAAGCCTAAGAACGATGATAATGTGTTAGGGGCAGTCATGTGACACACTTGCTGTGTTTGATTGGGCATTGTCTCGATGAAAAGTGGCTGCTGCGATTGCCACGCCTGGCAACACATGTGACTGAAGGATGTCCAGAATGTACCATTGAGCGGTCATGGGTTTGTGAATCCAGATATGATCGTATATTTTACACGATGTCACCCAATAACTTCTGTAACAGGTGTTAATAAATATTTAACACCTGTAGGTGTGATTGCTGAAAAAGCAAAGACGGAATTAGGACGTTCATACCATCAGCTGTGTCAGGAGTACTATCGCGTTTGACGGAACTGCAATAGAATGGAACAATTTCGTCTTAGCGAAGAATCTAGGCTCTACTTGGGCAGGGGCGGCAATCATGTACTTTTGTAGAGGCCCCGTTGGTAAAGCACTAACATTCCTTTTTCTTTTCAGTGGCATATCACCCCTACAACAATTCTATGCCAAAGGGTACCATCTGTACCGAAAACATGATTATCCCTATCTTTGATCCATAACGCCATTACACCCGGCGGTAAATTTTACTCATGCTTCAGTTACATGTGTTTCAACTCATGATCGGGCATCCAAAAGCTGGTTTTCAACACGACAATGCTTGACCGCACATAGAAAAGCTGACAAAGCACTGCATGCATCACCCTATCATAATTCTTTGTCTGGCTCTATAACCTGATTTAACACAGATTAAGTACATCTGGGGGCACTTTAGATCGTTAGAGGGGACAACTTACAAGTTAGATCGTATTGGAGGCCCGTTTATAGAAACTTTTAAACTAAATGACGCAGGATATCACACGAGACTTTTGTGCTTAGGTGCGCGGTAATATCGTCTGCAGTAGATGTGACCCTGCAAGGTACTAAAACTTGCATTCATTTGGGATTTTTCCCAGCTTTATATGATCATTTTGCTGCGATTTGTAAAAGAATTTCTCATATTCACATTATATTTCTGCATGTGAAATTTCGGGAATGAGTGTGCTTGAGGTTTCCTCTTTTTTTTTCTTAAAATATTCATATTATCATTTCTTCTGGAACATTTAAAACATTCGCTATATGCTATTTACTTTATCTAGTGCAATGTACGTTATTTCAGTTGAATTGAGTACACACCTAACCACGGCAATAGAAACTCAAAGCTTGAGAAAGCTTTGCGGCAGTGGTCACGCTTTGCAATCACGATCGTGTAAGATGCCCAACTAAAACTTCATGAGCATGTCATCCTAATTATCAGACTTCGCGAAAAGGAGCACCAAACACTGATGAGATTCTTGTGGTCAAAAGTTATTCAATATAGGCGGAAATTCACCAGAGACGTTTATCAACATATGGAAAGTGCTTAATCCCATAAAAAGTCTTTTCTCTTATTATTATTATTATTATTTTTTTTTTGTGTATCAAAAGGATTAAAAGTGGCACCACCACAGAAACACAAAATAGAGAATTGGTCAATAGGGTGGGTCGAAAAAAATATTTTTTTTTCTTTTTTGAAACGCTATACCGTGGAAACTTGCCCCTAGGGTAGGTAAGTAAGATGCAGATTAAACAGAGAAAAAAATTGAGTCCCCAGCTAGCGCATGGCACTAGAAATTTCGATATTTTTCGAAAATCAAGGCATTTTACAAATTTTTTTGCTATAGTCATCCAATAATATTTTATTCTGCTACAGTGAAAATCCTTTGCAAAAAGGTTGAAAAACACAAAAAAACATGTTAACTGGCCAATTTTTTTCAAATTACTTTAGCGCAAAAAATTTAAAAAACGGTAAATTATTGCATTTAATAGCATCCTAAAGGAAAGTGTAGTCAAGTATCCTGAGCTCTATGCGTTAAAAGGCCACTACTTGTTTTTTTTTAACTTTACACATCTAATTGTAAAAGAATGACCATAGAAAGGGTATTAAAAGAACAAATTAATCTTTAATTTCTATTATAGTTACATACTTACTAAAAAATACAAAAAAAAAAAAAACAAGAAAGTATTGCATTGCCAAAAGTCTCACAATTTTTGGGTGGGTAAGTGAAATTGCACTTACTAGAAAACTTGGGCATCGATGCTCTGGATACTATAGTGGATCTTATAAAACCATCTCGATTCTTTGTGCCGACGACTTTTTTAGCTGCTTCAGTTACTAACTTCACGCAGCGTTCTACAGCTTGAGTGTGGCATGGGAACTTACCGAAGTTGCATTCGTCAGCAGTTTCACCAGCAGTGATTTTTGCCCAAACTTCATCATCAGATACTCTTCGTAACAATGGAGGGGGTGTTAGTGTTGTGGTATTCCAATCAATTATTTCAGTGTAGTCCGTTGCCTGGAAGTTAATTTTTGGAGGTCGAAAACATCTTATTGATTATTGCCTTTTCTCTATTTCAGAGGCTAATTTTCTGGCTTTTATAATTCTTCTAAAGCCTAACTCTCTGATATGTTTTCTTTCATTTACTATCATCCTAAGGAGCAAATGCTCTGGATGGGCAAAAAATGCATTTCTTTCGATCACGGGATCAATTATACAAATCAAATTCTCTGGTAGAAATCTTGTGGACTTTATTACTTCAAAAATATGTTCAGGACCATATGTTATGTACTTACTTTTCTTTATTTTAAACCATACAGGCATGTATGACTTAAGAATGAAATGTACTAACAGTTTGAGCTCATCTGAAGGACTGTCTACGCTTATATATAGTCTTAAAACTCTGTTAGCTGTTGTCAGCCATCGTGAGTGGGAAAGAGGGCCTGGTTCACGAACAGATAAGTCCAAAGGGCAGCTGCCTGACTTTATAACATAACTTATGTCCAGCAGGTATTGCTGATCTTTGCTTAAAGTATTTAAATCAATGACTGGAAGCTCAAAATCAATACTTTCAAAAACCACTATAGGAAGTTTCTCGCACTTATTGAGCTGGATACCGATTGGGCCACTAAATGATTTTGGCCCAGTCGTTTCTCCATCTAAGGCTTGGAACAAATGCCGGAACGGCAACTCGTTGAAGTGCAAAAGGCAAATCCCCCACTGTAGTGGTATTTTAACTTGATGTTCAAAAAAACGTATAACGCCTGTTCTCCTGTTAGTAATTGTACCGTCACACCCTAAAACATCTAGTTCGTCCAAAGAAAAACCACTGTCAGTCAAATAAGATTAAATCTATTAGCTATGTTCTGAGCAGTACCACTTGAGGGTGTAACGTGTCTAACATAAACAGATCCAGGTTCTTGTATTAAGGAATAATGTTCCTCTTTTAGAGTTCTTCGAAAATGTTTTTGGTTGACATTCTCAATTGCAAGGGTGTTATATTTTCTTCCATCGAAATAAAGTCCTTGGAGGGGACTGCGTTCTTCCATGCTCTGGTTTTGAAGTTCGCTACGTTTTGTTCTTTTTTCTCTTCTAATTTTACTTTTGTCAACAACGTGGGGGTGGTCTTCATCAGTATCAATACCAACATCTTTTAGCACGCTTGAGGCAACAGCACCCGCTGCTCTGTCCGAAATTCCGAAGCGATCACAGTTCAATGCAGTATTTTTTAGTTGTATACGCATCTGCCAAAGTTTCTTAGTTCCAGCATGCGACTCAGATACTTCTTAGTTTTTATCCACTTCATATTCAGCTTCTTCGGAAGAACTAATTTCAATATCAACACTCTTCGAGCGTGATGGCTGGGATGTCAACTGAATTTGGGATTTTCTTTGTTCAGTTAATTTTCTTTTATGTCTTTTAGTTTTTTTTTTTTTTTTTTTTTGTTTTTTTTTTGTTTCTGTAACATTAACACCTCTGATTTTACCTTTTCCAATATTTCTTTGAAAATACATGAACCTCAGCTCAAGTGTGGGAATTTTTTTAGCTTTTTCACATGCACAGAAAATTAATATGGGACATTTACATACCTCAGGAACTTTTTGACAGCTGCAATAGTATTTCATTGCGCACTTACATAAGGCCATATCAAAGAGAAACATTGATTTTCTCTTGAATTCATCAACTTGCTTTTTAAAGGATTCTTTCTCTTTATCTCGTTTAAATGATTTCATTAATTTGCGGTAACTGTCATGATAGGAATTTATTAATTGAACAGTTCTGTAAGTTGTCACAGACGGTATTGAAGCTTTATCATATAAAGCTTTCACATTAGGAGCTACAATATTCGCAACTTTGGAAAAACTAAAAGTCTTATTAGTCTCTAAGGCAATAATATTATATATATTGTTCATTGAAACAGCACCGAAGAACGTCTTCATACGTAGGAAGCTTATTCAAAGGTAAGTCTTTCGGAGGACCAAATACAGGACACTCAAATTCACTTCGAGTTAACTTCTTTGAAACATTCATGAGACAATGCAATAAGAAAGCACAGTAAACCCGCAGCGCATTAAAACACCAGTCACTATCTGGGTCAAAGTTCAAACTGACCCCCGGTCGGAGAGGTCACAGAATGGTACGGCAAGCGTGCACACAATACATTGTGGGAAGTGTGGTGAAAAGCTTGATATCTTAAAAGGGGGAGAGGTGAACAGAACAATGAAACAGTAATGGTGACGCGCCAGACCAGAATTACCGCGCGTTTAAATGCAATAATTTACCGATTTTGGAGTCTTTTGCGCTACCTCAAATTGAAAGATAATGACCAGAAAACCTTTTTTATGTGTTTTTCAACCATTTTAGTAAAGGATTTTCACTATAGCACTATAAAATATTATCGGATAAGTACTACAAAAAAATTTGTAAAATGACTTGATTTTCGAAAAAAATTGAAATTTCAAGTACCATGCGCTAGCTGGGGACTCATTTTTTTTCTCTGTTTAATCTGCATTTTACTTATCTACCCTAGGGGCAAGTTTTTCGCGGTATAGCGTTTCGAAAAAGAAAAAAAAGTTTTTTTCGACCCACTCTATTGGTCAACCGTCTATCTCAACCATTGACGACAACAGTCAACAATGTGATATGACTATAGTAGTTAAGACAAGTTACTACACACGAGGTCCCAACTTCGTTAAATACCAGTCTTTGTTCTGACTATGGAATGATCCACGAAAACGTTCAGGATGTTTTGCAAAAAAAATATGTTGATTTTTTGGATTTTTCATATGAGGGGCAGTAAGAGGGCCAAAATTAAAAATTTGGAGATAACCAGTGCAAATGGTAGGTGAACCTCTCCTCTGTCTTGGGGCAAGATACAGTACTTGTTGCCTTGAATGGTGCTTCTATACAGCATGGTTTAGGAAAGAAAATCAATAAAAGCCTAAATGAGATGTTATCTTTAAACACGTTTTTTTCTCAAAACTTGAAAATGTCCACTTACACCTCTTTGCTTCTCACTGCCTCATATGATAACTTTCATCTATTTTGCAAAGCTTTCGCCAAATTATCCCGTAGCTATAGTGCAAACGCGAACAAATGGCCCTTGTAAATCAGTTGAAAAAATGAGTTCATTACTTAAAATAGGTAAAGGAAGAAATGACATATGCTATATTTATTAGTTTAGATACATTTTGGTGACATGTATGTTTTTTTTAAAATAAGTTTTATACAGAAAAGGAAACCATTCTTGAAAAGCAAAAAAAAAAAAAAGAGAAAAAATAAAAACAAACAAACCATTATTATTACATTTAGACGAAATCTTTTAATCTTTCTTTCTTTTTTTATAACTTTAATGTTTTTGTGCTTTTGTTGACGCCTTTTTCATTCTTGATATTCTTGTTTTTTATTTTCTGTCCTTTCTAGTAAATTTTTCATACGTTTTCATTGTGTATATTCATACTTTTTTACCATTTTCCTATGCATTTTAAGTTTTTCTTCTATTCGAGCCTTTTTCTTTTCTATGCAGTCACAGTTATTTAAACTTTCCTTTCTTGCCTAAGTAGAATTGGCTTTGTCGTTTTTTCCAATACGATTTTTTCTGTGTAATTTTTCTGTGTAATGGGAACTAGGTTTGCTTTTATTTAGCTTAAACTCGTACCTGTGAGAAAGCTTGTTTTTACGATAGTTTGCTGTGCTAATTGTTCTTTAGATCCAATTGATTATTTGGTTGCTGCTCTCCGTTTATTATTTAAGGTACTTACTGTTTCACTTTGTTATTTTTGTGCAGAAAAAGTACTTTACTCTGACCAAGCTTGCGACGATATTACGCATCGCCTTTGGGAAGTACATTTGCATTTACAAGCGTAATTAATCTTGATTGAAAAAGTGGCTTTTTGTAACCCTGAATGTACTTATAATCAATGAGTATTGTGTAATTTGAAATTCATACGTTGCTATAAGGTTTGTACTATCGAACAAAGGCAAAGAGTTTGAAAAGGTAAACAATTTCAGTTGACAATTAAGTTGGGAATAGTAGAAATAAATCACTGAGCTTGTGTTTGTCGCCTGTCTGCTTGTCTGTTTATGAGTCGATAAAACTACATTCTTAAAGGGCTTTTTTTTCTGATGCTGATCTAAACATGATCACATTTCATCTATTAATATGACGAAGTTTATGCACCAAAAATAAGTATTAAAAACAAATACGTTACCAAATTCGTCTCATAAAAAAGTGGAAAAATATCAAATATATTCTTTTAGAGGTTAAAAGTGCGTACAAATGCGTGTGCGTGATTTTGTGTGCATAATAATTACAAAAGATTTAATATAAAAAAAGCTAAGAAAAATATTTTCCACACTTATAAGAGTATTTTTGTAACGTGTCTAAGTGTCGGAACTATCTATTTCCGTGCGAGAATAATGCAATTAACAATAGATTAAACCATGTTTCCTCAATTTAGCTTACAAATTCAATCTTTAAAAAATTTTAAGGTACCAGATATATTCTTTTTATTTGTAAAAGTGTTATCTTGCACACAAAAACGTGTCAGTGCTGTTGAGTTCTTAAAAACTATAAAAGATTTAATATAAAAAAAAGCTAGGATAAATATTTTTCACTTCTAAGTGTAATTTACCTTCTAAATGTCTTAACTGTCCATTGTTGTGCAAAAATAATGCAATTATCAATTGCTTTAACTACGTTTTCTCAACTTAGCTTACAAAATCAATATTTTATAGATTGTAAAAATCTCAAATATATTCCTTTAAATATTAAAGTTGTTATACGCACACAAAAGTATGTGATTGCTGTTGTGTGTTTAAAAGTTATCAGATATTTATTGTAAAAAAAATTTCGGATGAATATTTTTCACGCTTGCTGTAAGAATGATTTTTAATACGTCTAGAAATATCACTACATGTTTATGTGCATAAATAATGCAATTATCAACTGAGCTTATAAAATCATTCTTATAAATATTAAATCAATTGTTTTAAATATTAAAAGCGTTATAATGCACAGACAGGCGTTTGTGAGCATAAAACGTCTAAAAGATTTAATATTTAAAAAAAAAATCTGAGAGAAATATTTTTCACTCTCATAAGAGTGATTTTGTAATGCGTCTAAGTGTCCTAACTATTTATTGATATTCATAAATAAAACAATTATCAATAGATTAAACCACGTTTTCTCAACCGAGCTTTAATTTAGAATCAGAAAAGATTTAAATCTAGGTATACCTTTTTATAGAAACTGCAATTGCATTTGGTTAGCGACATGCCTAATGATATCGGGAAAAATCTAACTTCATTCAAGTTCATTTCTCAATTCAATGGAAAAGTCTAAAGTAATTCAGAAACATCTCATTCTCTGAGTCTGTTTGTAGAGTGAGTTTGAGTGTATGCAATGCAGTACTCGTGGCTGTTCATTCAGCTAAGACGATGAATACTGGATCAAGGGTTCTTAGGAAGCCGAAAGAGACTTAGCCCAAATGCAGCAGTTTAATCTCCGGACGTATGTATGGTCACGCGATTTTCGTATTAGGAGCAATTTAATGCTCTGCAAGCATCATTTGTAGCGGTGTTTATCTGAAAGGTGGAAGCTCAAGCAACTCGTATCATCAGTTTAATATAGACCTTTAGAATTTTGTACATTACGATGTGTAGCAATGGTGTTCTAATGTCATAGTTAGAGAGAGAAATGGCGCTACGGACTTAGAATAAACACAGCCCGTTTATTCATTCTTGATGCATTAGATAGGAATTTCTCTAGATTAAGTAGCTGAATATTCGTTGATAAGGGCAATAGATCTTAGTTATAGGTTTTGAAAAAGGTGATTATATTGTATATGTATGTAAATATATTTTACAACGAATTAAATATAAAGCTGACTTTTATATGATTGAAATACACGGCCAGCTCAATTATTTCCAGCCGAGGACTGCAGTTTCGTGCTTATTAGCACACATCAGCCCGGCGTAAGAAGACTGAGCTGGAGATAGAAAAAACTTAATTAAACCAAGAGTGCCAAACAAACTGGTAGCTAATATAGAATTATCACAGACCAGACGAGTAAGAAGCAATGGTTCGGTTCAACTCGAGGATTGTAGACAAGGCATGGTATATTCAGTAAATTACCGCTCATTAGTGACCAGGACTAAAGCAGAAATACTTGAAATACACCGCCAGCTCAGTCATTTCCAGCCGATAACTGCAGTTTCGTGATTATTAGCACTCATCAGCCAAGCGTAGGAAAGTGGGTCTGTGCTAATTCTATATTAACTACCAGTTCGTTAGGCACCCTTGGTTTCCTTAAGAGGTTTTTCATTTTTAGCTCAGTCACTTTCATATGATGGGCTGATGAGTGCTAATAAGCACGAAAGTGCAGTCTTCGGCTGGAAATGACCGAGCTGGCTAAGTATTTCATGCATTTCTGCTTTAGCCCTGGCTAATGGGCGGTAATTTACTGAATATTACTTTTATATGTTTGAAAGTCAGTTAGATCATTTTTTGACTTATCTTTTTCTGAAAGGTGGCAGGTCAAGCAACTCGTATGCCTTCTTTTTAATAAAGCATTTTAGACTTTTGCACATTATGATGTGCAGCAATGAAGTTGTAATTTCGCAGTTAGAGAGACTAATGGCGCAATGGACTTAAAATAAATGCAGCCATTCCTGATGCATTATGAAGGAAGTTCTCACGATTAAGCAGTGCAATATGCGTAGATAAGTATAAAATATCTTAGTTACAGATTTTTTCAAAAGGTGAAATTAGTATAAGTGCGTGTTAATATAGTTTGGAACTTAATAAATATAACGCTTTTTTATCTCTTGGTTATATAACAAAACACAATATACATCTGATACAATTTCTGTAGATATATCATCGCCTCAGAACAGCAATAAGCCATTTATTCCTAGGAATAACAGTTGGATATTGTTGATACCTATTGTTGCTTGGAGGTGACGATACATCTAAAGTCTACTCTTAAAACATGTATTTAGTTATCATTATAGTAAATTTAGTAGAGTGACTTATCATGAATCTTAAACGCAATATATGAGCTGAATTAAAAGGGGAATATTTGGAGGATTAAAAAATTACTCATATAGTGATCAAAAGTTTTTATTGTATCACAAAATTCTAAAACTGAGCTCTGGATTTATTTATTTATTTATTTATTTTTTGCAAGTTATACTCGTATTTACATACATTTATAATACAATCAGCATTTTCAAATTACGATGAGTAGCAATGGAATTATGTTATCATAGTGAGATAAATGCCGGACTAAGTAGTCTGATCATTCCTTCTTGATAAATTTGACAAGAACTTGAGATTTAGTAGTTGAATTTGCGTTGATCTTAGTTACATATTTTGTGAAAAAGAATTGTATTTTCCATGGATGTAAATATAATTTGAAACTAATCAAACATCTGGGTAGATGAATTTGCTTTAATTGCTACAATAAATCTACAACAAAACCCACGGTGAAGATTTTTAATTTTGCCAAAAGTGATTCTACAAGTATTATAAATATTTGAAAATATACAGTGCTGGTAAAAAAAATGCATCACCCTCGCAATTTCACAACAATGCGATTATGTGAGAAGTTTTCGTTGACCGATTAACGATGAATGTATGTGAAATTCTGCAAAACTTATGAAATAAGCATTTAACAGCAGGAATCCGAAAATTGTTTAAGTAGATCGGGGCTGTTTCCGGGCCAATGCAAACTGCTGACCCCATGCTCATTTTTTCCATTTCTGAACCTGCGTGTGAGTTTGGAGAAAAAATTACTTAACCCCATGTCAATTTACGTATAATGGCAGGATAAAGGTTTTTAAAGTGTTACTTACTAGTTTTGACCTATGGCACGGAGCAGAATCATCCTGGAAAATGACGTTTGGAACTGAAGTAAAGTGATCACGGATAGTATTATGCAATTTCTCCGCCAAAATGCCAATATACACCTGAGCGTTTACTGTTCCTTGCACAAAGTGAGCCCCACCAACTCATTGTTTAAAAACACATCCTCAAATCATCTGGGATACGGGATGCTTGACTGTGTGTTGAATGCAGTCGGGATGATATTCCTCTCCTTTTTCGGCGCAAGTGATGCAATTTTTTTTACCATCACTGTAGTTTTAATCACTGCAGCGTATAATTTGCTACACGAAAATTTTAATTCAGCATAACTGAGAATTAATTCAGACAGTTAGTTTTTTTTTCCATTTTTATCTGAGTTATTTACCTAAAAGAAGACAATCAAACTATTCGTAATATAAGTTTAATAAAGACCTTTAGAATTACTTACATTATATTGTGCAGCAATGGGGGTGTGCGAATGCAGTTTCTCTTTGAGAAATTAAGTTTGCCTAAAAATATGGTTTTGTGCATACGTTGATTTTATATTAATTTATATAAATAATTTGCAATTTATATAAATAGTTTGCTCACTAGAATGTACGTTTTGAGTTTCCTTTCAAAATCATTGGTTTGATACCACCACCTGTTTTACAGCTTTTTCTAATGGATTTGCTGAGTGGGACCACGTAGCCCCAGCAAGGGATTACTTGAATCCAATTTGTAAAAATAAAAATAAAATATAAAGAGTTAAAATTGTTGTTTAAAAAAGGTTGCCGCCGTTAAAAAGAGAGCCGCAGTTAAAAAGAGAAGTTGCCGTTTAAGAGAAGTTGCAGTTTAAGTTGCCGCAGTTGAAAAGAGAAACGGTGCAGCGGACTCAGAATAAATACGAGCTCGTACATACCGCTTGTTCGTTCTTGATGCATTAGATAGAGAGTTCTCAAGATTACCTCCATGAAATTGCGTTGATTAGTGCAACAGATTTAGTTAAATATTTCAGGAAAGATAATTATATTGCATATGTATGTAAATATACTTTAAATTTAATAAAATATAAAGTTCACTTTTATAGGTTTCAGAGTTAGATCACTTTTTGGGGTTCCCTTTTATCTGAAAGGTGGAAGCTCCAGCTACTAATATCATCAGTTTAGCTAATTAGAACTAGTTTTGAGAATTTTAGCGATATTCTACTAGCGCCACTAACATTTTCAGTATCAGAAGGGGGGGGGGGGGAGAAGACGTGCCGTTTCCAAAATCGTGATACATAAATATGATATATGCAAAACAATACCTACTTAAGATGTACCGTTAAGTGGGTACTTGAGTCTCCAGAAAAAAATGTTTAAAATCCGTTCTAGTCCTATAAAACTCAATGTATAGGCTTCAAAAACCTTCTCCATGACAGGTAGCAGTACTAGGCAGAGGTTGGTGCACGAAACAAATTTTCAGCTATTCCCACCTTTTTCTGAATGAGGTTATGATTGCAAGTTGTCTAAACAGTTGTTTTTAGTGTCTACAAACTTTCACATGTAAGTTCATGGAAACATCTGATATCATCAAGGTAAAGATAGCTTTATATTTGCATTCTATATCTTATTAAACCCAACGTTCAAGCAGCCCCAGACCACATTTCATCACTAAATTATATTAAGTAAGGTTTGTAATCTTTTAAGGTAGGCGAACATCCTAAATATTCTTTTCTTCAATATTCATTGCACCTTTCTAAAACTTTATACGATTATTAAATATGAAATAAATAACACATTTTGTCTTCTTATTTATTGAAAAAATAATTTTCTATAGGTTTTTTTTATACATAAAAAAGCCATATTTTCAGCAAAAATCTACCATTTCCTTAACATTTCAGCGCATTCACTTTTTCATAATTTTTAAAACTTTTTGCATCCATCTCTTTGTTAAATACCAGAGAGTGATATGATCCTCCAATTTGGAAATAATTAACTAAAAACAGGTTTAATGGGCAAATATTTGAAAAGTTCCCCCGAAAAAACATGCTTTCTGCCCCCTAAGTTTAATGGATCATTATTTCAAAACAACATATTGCATGTACATTAACTTTTCGAGGTTTATATCACAGTAATATATTCAATTATCATTTTTGCAAAGTTTCAAATCTTTAGAGTTTATACATTTTTCGTTAGAGCTGTTGACGTAAATAAAAACTTTGAAAACGTGGTTATGAAAAAAATCAAGAAAGAAAAAGTAAATTTCAGTTATAAGCAGTACGTTTGGGTTTAGTAAATTTCTTCTAGTTTTCTCAATAATTCACCGATTAAAAAAGGATTTGCAGATTAAGAAAGAAGAGCACTGAGACTGTATAAACTTCTCAAATTCTCAAAATCGACTGTTTTCGAAAAATAGGGTGTTCACCTACCTTAAAATAAAGAGGTTAGTTGATATTTATGCCCTTTTATTTGCAGATGCAGGGATGGAAAGAGTCCGAAAGTAAAAGAGAACCCCTTGAAGTAGGAAATAATCCGGTTTACTAAGACGAAAAATTACGATTCTATCCACTTTCAAAAAATTCCGGAGAAATGCCTTAGAGAGTGTCATCATCCCATTTTGACTTAAGTATGTCAACTGTAAGAAGGAAATTAAAAGATAGTTCACAAAACAAGTCTGAGCATCCTGTAGTATTTAGTAGCAAGGACGAGCAGGTATTAAAAAATAAAAGAGAAAATAAATCCACCCAAACCATTAAATTGAGGAGTTTTCATTTTTTCTAATCTTTAAATAATGATCATTTCAATTGGTTTTAGCAAGTTTGATTATATTTCTCTTTGAGAAATTAAGTTTGCCTAAAAATATGGTTTTGTGCATACGTTGATTTTATATTAATTTATATAAATAATTTGCAATTTATATAAATAGTTTACTCACTAGAATGTACGTTTTGAGTTTCCTTTCAAAATCATTGGTTTGATACCACCACCTGTTTTACAGCTTTTTCTAACGGATTTGCTGAGTGGGACCAAGTAGCCCCAGCACGGGATTACTTGTACCCAATTTTTCAAAATAAAAATAAAATATAAAGAGCTAAAATTGTTGTTTAAAAACGGCTTAAGATGGTAGTAGAACGCCTGAAAAGTGCTAAAAACAAGGTTATCAGTTTACATTATGATTTTAACCAAGAATTCAGTGTAAAACTCGCAAAAATAAGAAATTTTGGGCCCAAGTCGCCAAGTCGCCTCCACTTTACGGTATGCCTATTTTTTTTCTATTTTGATTCTCATAAAAATTTTCCTCGATAATTCAATACTAACTAAAGGCATTAAAATCGGTTAACTAAGGATGCTGCTGGTGCTTACATTGACGACAGTTTTTGAAGGTTAACCCTCAGAATATTTGGTTTTAACACAGTTTACCAATTCTAATGCGACAGTTTATATCCATATAAGAACTGCTGTGATCAAATCCTCCACACCAAAAATTATATTTTGGCAACGCTATTTTCTGGCACGATGTTTAAAACCAGATAAATCTTCTCAAAACTACGATAGGGTGCCCATGCAGATGTGTATAAACGTTTTCAAAAAGAAATTGAGATAAGTGTCGAAATAAAAAAGAAATTGAGATGAGTCGCGAAATAAAAAAGAAATGTGTTTAAGTCTAAAGAAGTTTTTTTAATGAATTTTCTGTCTATAAACATACAATACAGGGTGTCCGAAAAGTCCTTGACCATTTAAAAAATTCATAGAAAACCAACAAATTAGATGAATTTGCGGTTTGCACCACAATACTTCACAGGCTCAAGAGTTTTTGTGACATCGCAAAAAAATAAATAAATAAATAAATAAAAAAAAATAAAAATAAAAGGGGAAAAAAACAAGAAGAAAAAAGGCAGCTCGCAGCCAGGGTGTCAGTATGTGCTATGCTTGTAATTCTTCGTTTAGTAATTTTCATTCCTTTTTGCGTTTTCCCATGTCAATAAAAACGATTTAAAAGAAAATTCTGAATCGTTTTTGTTAAATGATTGCTTATTTTGTTTAAACGATTTAAAAGTTACTTTTAAGCCATTTTTATTGACATGGGAAAACGCAAAAAATAATGAAAATTACTAAACGAAGAATTACAAGCATAGCATATATTGACACCCTGGATGCGAAATGCCTTTTTTCTTCTTCTTTTCCCCCCCTTTTCATTTTATTTATTTATTTATTTGTTTTTTCAATGTCATAAAAACTATTGAACCTGTGAAGTATTACGATGCAAACAGCAAATTCATACAACAATGTGTCGGTTTTCTATGATTTTTTTAAATATGTCAAGGACTTTTCGGACACCCTGTATATCTGAACCTATTTCAGAGAAAAAACTAATTAAAACCGATCTCTAAAACAAAAATATGTATTCTGTGCAAGGATTTTGAAAAAAAGAAAAAAAAAAACTAATATTTTTATAGGCAAGATCATGAATACAGAATAAATAATGTAACGGCGAAAGAGGTTATGTGCGGTAAATTATTTGAGCCTTGCTGCGCCCAAGACTATTGATTCCCATTAAGTGTGGATCATTAGATCTGCTTTTCAGGGAGGGCATCCGTCTTTCTGCCGTCCTGGCCACATCAATCACTGCGACTGTGATTGCTTTTTCTGCCAGGACTGTGGAGATAAATATAGTCCGGGAATTTATTCTGCCTATAGCTGTGGGGAAATACTAAAGTACAGGTGAAAAGAACGATTTCTGATGAATGCTATGCACAGTGACATTTATCTTGGGGTCTATTGAACCATGAAGTTACGCTTAAATAAAGTGCGTGTCAAAAATTACGTCGAGTTTTGAACATTAATTTTAGGCTTAATTGCTGTTTTTGGGCATTATGCAAATTTAGTCTAGCCGTTGAAAGCAGGTTGAAAGCTGAATTGAGAATTTTATATTGCTTTTGAATTTTTTGGACATGCTTTGACTGTATTTTGAAATTTAGAACACGTTATATAGTAACAGTCGTTGAAAGCAGGTTGAAAACTGTGTCGATAATTTTGTATTGCTTTTGAATTTTTTGGACATGCTTTGACTGTATTTTGAAATTTAGAACACGTTATGTAGTAACAGTCGTTGAAAGCAGGTTGAAAACTGCGTCGAGAATTTTGTATTGATTTTGAATTTTTCGGACATGCTTTGACCGTATTTTGAAATTTAGAACACGTTATGTAGTAACAGTCGTTGAAAGCAGGTTGAAAACTGCGTCGAGAATTTCATATTGCTTTTGAATTTTTTGGACATGCTTTGACTGTATTTTGAAATTTAGAACACGTTATGTAGTAACAGGAAATGTCCAACGTTATTTAGCACAAATAAACAGAGTACTGAATAGACTGGTTTTAATTAATGCTTACAAAAAGTGCAAAATTATAACTTCATGGAGCATTACGCGTACTTTCGGAATATATTTCCATACCGTGTTTTTTCTACCACATTGACTCTACAATATAGAAAATATTTTACACTAAAAAAACAAAATGTTAGGAACATCTCGTTGACAATTAATAGTGATTGCGTATGGTATTTATGAGTTGTTCAACATACAATGTTAATGTTAATGTTCTCATCTGTAACCATTTGAAAATAAATGTATTGCACAATCAAGTAAGTAACACTTAAATAAAAATGATTGATGATAGTACATAGTTAAATTTCTGGACAGTATGTTAAAATTTAATAATTATGTAGTGAGTAAGGAAATTATCACGCATATGGTTTAAAATATATATATATATATATATATATATATATATATATATATATATTCGTGGAATGGCTCAAAAACAAAGATTATTTTCAAAAGTTCAAAAAGTTTTTCAAGTCAAAAATCCACATTTAAATTACTTAAGTTCATTCTTGAAATCAATTCGTAGGTGCTATTAACAATTAATTTTATAATATTATTTGCAATATACCAGTTATCACTTCCTGAGACTGCAGTTTCGTTCTTATTAAAACTCCTCGGTCAGGAATAGTGAATATCCGAGCTGGAGGCAGATGTCATCTCATTGGAGCTGAGAGTGCTAACAAACTGGTAGATAAAGTGGATTCATCTCACCAGCGAGTGTCCGCAGCATGTCACGGATCGACTCGTGAATTAATGGCACAGCTTAGGAATTTAACAGTAAGTTACCGCCCCTAAGCCGGGTTAATACAGAACTACTTGCAATATACAAGACAGCCCGGCTGTGATATCCTGAGACTGCAGAACGAAACCTATCGGATAACCAAGATGTCTGGCATATTGCATGTTGAGGATCGACTCGTGAATTAATGGTACAGCTTAGGAATTTAACAGTAAGTTACCGCCCCTAAGCCGAGGCTAAAGCAGAACTATTTGCAATATACAAGACAGCCCGGTTATGATATCCTGAGATTGCAGAACGAAACCTAGCGGATAACCAAGATGTCTGGCATATTGCATGTTTAGGATCGACTCATGAATTAATGGCACAGCTTAGGAATTTAACAGTAAGTTACCGCCCCTAAGCCGGGGCTAAGATAGAACTACTTGCAATATACAAGACAACCCTGCTATGATATCGTGAGATTGCAGAACGAAACCTAGCGGATAACCAGGATGTCTGGCATATTGCATGTTGCGGATCGTCTCGTGAATTAATGGCACAGCATAGGAATTTAACAGTAAGTTACCGCCCCTAAGCCGAGGCTAAAGCAGAACTACTTGCAATATACAAGACAGCCCGGTTGTAATATCCTGAGACTACAGAACGAAACCTAGCGGATAAGCAGGATGTCTGGTACATAACATACAATTCTGCCTTAGAACCGAACCGTACCATGCTGCGGACACTCGCTGGTGAGATAAATTTACTTTATCTACCAGTTTGGTGGCACTCTCTGTTTCAATGAGATTACATGTGTCTCCAGCTCTGTTATTCACTGTTCCTGACTAAGGAGTTCGAATACGAACGAAGTTGAAGTATGAGGATGTGATAACCAGGCTGTCCGGTGTATTGCATTAAGTTCTGCCTTAGCCATGGGTTAGGAACGGTAATTTATTCTAAAATTTATTTATTACACATTTTTTGGCAATTGTGAAAAATGTTGCCCCCACCCAACCAAACTGACCCCCAAACAGAGTAGGTATACTGATAGCTCTTAAAAAGTAATATATTTAAAACTAAATAAAGTAAAATAAATACTAGTAACACTTAAGCAAAATGCTTTGCATATTACAGTTTCCATCAAATTTTATGCTTAACTATTTTTTTTTAATTCCTAACCTTGTAAGAATTTTTAAGTCTTAAACTTTTTAAAAAGTAATCAACAGAAACGCTGTTCTAGAAATTGTACTTATCGACGAATTTTATATGCACTCATAAAATACAACGCCGCTTGCTCGTTCTAATTTCTATCACCATTTTTTCTTCTTCCGTTAGTATAAATTTTAAGCCTACATTATTCAACGCTCATTAACGCATTTATGAAATAATGCTTTGACATGAAATGAAAACATTTCCCTGAAGTATTATTAAAGGAAAGAAGCGAAATTTTATTGCTTCCCTAATCATAAAAGTTCCGTGTTCATTAATATTGACCAGCTTAAAAATAAACAACTTAGCTCCAGCAAAAATGAATTTTTGCCCTTTAAACGTGTTCACTTAATGTGCTCCGGATTCAATTAATCTGACTTCCCGCAGTTTGTTTCATATTTTTCAAGAAACAAACTGGAAAATTTCTCCTTAAACTTAATGCTTGCGATGATGTTCTTAAAAAAAGTTTTATAGAGTCCTCTTTTTTATTTTACGTAAACCTTTTATCGATATAATGAGAAAGATCCCAGGACATAAACACCGGCGATGGACTTTTCAGTAAAGGGAAATTAAAATGTTAACAATTAAAACTTTTTTATCATGTTCATTTCATGAACTCTATTTATTTCCTGCAGAACAAAGATGATAGTATGTTACGGAATATTTTCGTTGAAAAAAGAATTTTTATCGCTCACTGTTTTTGAAGACATTACTACAATGTCGCATTTAGGCTAAGTAATTTAGTTTCATCAAGTGCTTTTTAAGCAAATGCTGCTTGAAATTTTAGCACTTCTTTGAACTCTTTAGTGGAATGTGCTGTTGTTAGAAGAGTTTCTGTATTATCTTTAGAGCTTTATGTAATCCCATTGAATACTTACACTTAAACCTTCTGGATTACAATACATATTATGACAAAAAATAAATAAATAAACAGAAAAGTACAGCATATGTCATCTAATCTTTTTTAACTATAAAAAACTTGTGAAGGAATAATGTAACTAAACACAGGGTTTTCTGATATCGACTGACTCTTTTCAAAAATTTATAACAGGAAAACGGATAATGATTAAAAACCAGGACTGTGGAGTCAGAGTCGGAGTCGAAAATTCGGAGTCCGGCTAATTTGGGGGTAAGGGTGTCGGAGTCATTTGAAAACATGCCGACTCCGACTCCGGGTTTCTTTATTTCTTTCATTTTCACCGACTGTTCTAGCATTTTTTTAAAACTGACTACCAATTCTTTCGATTACATAAATAAAAATCTACTTGAGAGAAAATAACTGCCATCATGGCAATCAGCTGACTTGAGTGTTTACCGAACCTTCTGTAGCCGTCCCCTAGTTTACTAGCTTTTTAACTTAATTAATAGCAACTGTCAGCAAACGATTTTGTTGCCTAACTTTTTCAAGTAATCGCTTTTAAATAAAAATAGAAATATAGTATTTTGTTCGACCTCAGTTATAAAATAGCAAAAGGATTGTAACAATTTAGTAAGTCGAGAACAGTAGCTTAGGGGGAAACTTCTAAGAGTGTTCGACAAGTTCAAATATGTTCCGGCTCGAAAGTATGAATCCAAAAGATCCGATGAAATATATCTGTTTTTTTTTTTTCAATTAAGACTATTTCTATAAGCTTTGTTCCTACTAAAAAGCCTGAAACAAATAAGTGTAAATGATTTCTTGCATACAACACTCCATAACTGCAGTTAGTAAAATCTTCATATTAAGGTTAATTCTAAAGCAGCCAATAACATTTAAATTAAATAATTAGCGAAGAAGAAATATAGGTATAGTAAAAACTATTCGTAGCTAAGCTGTATACCACCGCATTTAGTGCAAAATTTTCTTCTGACGTATATGTAACCGGTCTCTCCCCGCAATGTAGTGCCCTACTTTCATTGCAATTTTATTGATGAAATATAATTTAAAATATATTCGTAAAATTTTTCAGAATTAAAATATTTATATTTTTATAAACTCTGAAATCAACTTGGGGTGCCACCTACCCGATGGGTGTCACCCGGGGCAAACCACTCCCTCTTAAGAACTTAGACTTGCCAAAAAAGCTTTTTTTCTTACAAGTTGCAGCTTTCAAAAATTGAATGCACACGATTAGGTCAATATGTATTTGTTAACCATTAAAGGGGGCAAATAACAAGTAATCCTTTTAAATGTTTGTAAAAAAAGATTTTTTTTAAATCATCTCACTTTTAAACTCGTAACTATTGAAAATTTGATTTTTAAATTTGATTTCTAGCGTTGTATTTATCTTAGGTTTTCAACAAAGTACAAAATGTGAAATGTTCATAAAAAGGAATTAATATTTCAATCTCTGTTGAGAGGTTTTTTCCCCCTTCCCCTAAAGAATGGGATTGAAAAAACACAATAAAATAAAAATTAAAAAGACGGAGTCGGAGTCGGGCGTTTAAAAATCCAGGAGTCGGAGTTGGGCATTTAAAAATCCAGGATTCGGAGTCGGAGTGTGATGAGGTGTTGTAAATTTTTCCATCATGCGTTTCAAATTTTAAGTCAAAACTTTTACAACAGATGGCGCTTTAGGTAGTAAGCAGGTAAATGGAAAAGGAAGCGTTAAAAATCACCGAATTACATTTAAAAATATTGTTACGTTATTTTGATTATTAAAAACATTTTTTAAAAAGTTTGAAGTAATTTTCTATCTTTCCTTGATTTAAAGGTTTAATATTTGCAGCGCCATCTATAAGAACATTTTTTAACTAAAACTTACAACTTTGAATAGAAAAAACTTACAGCCCACTGTACGAATTTTCTGCAGGAATTACTATTTTTTTATCACTTTCCATTTCATGTTGTAAATTTTTGAAAACAGTCCAAGTTAATGCACCCTGTAAATGATTCACAAACAGAATTCACTATTGCATGGACAGGAAATCAGCTAAGTGTGTCAAAGATTTCACTTTAATATATCAAGTCAGATTAACAGTACATTTTTAATCAGTAACTGAAAAATGGGCTTGCTCTCATTGAAATATCATAAACTAAATAGATATCGTGTTTTTCTAAAGTATTTCATTTGCAAAAATTTACGTGTAAATAACTCTTTCGGTTGATGCGTAGCGCATGTTTTTAGTTTGATTTGACAGAACTCGATTTTGAACGATATTGGTATTGGGTATACAGGCAAGCAGCTGAGCATGTCAGGGATTTCACTTCAGTATTGCAATCGTGATACCCAAGTCAAAGATAAATAGTACATTTCTGAATAATTTCTTTAAAATAGGCTAGCACTCCTTGAAATCTTTTAAACTAAATACATATCTTTCTAAAAAGTCTTGCACGAATACAAATCGCTCATTTGGAAGAAGAGTGCCACAATACGAAGAAATGAAATTTTACAGGAGAAGTGTTTGAATTTGAACTCTTCAGGGAATTTGCATTAAGAAAAAGATGTTTCTGCGCTTTCCAGTGGTTAATACAAGAACAAAAAATCAACTTTTTTTTTCAAAGAAGATAACGTCCTTTGAAGGCCTTTAAGAGAAAAAAAAAAGAAAATTAAAAATTTTGTATTGTGGCACTCTTCTTCCAAACGAACGAAATATAAATGGAACATAATTTATTTCAGATTTATGCAGAGCTCATTTTTTAGTTTAATCCGTATCTGAAAATTTAAACCATTACCCTTCTACGCGGGCATCTAAAAATATCTAAAGTAGCGGCGTACTTAATGTGGCAACTTTGTGAACTGAAATCAGATTCTAATCATATCATTTCGACGCTGCCAGGTTAAGTTTACTCCTATACACCAATCAATTTCTCGTCAGTCACTACCTCAGCAAGAATTTAAGTCTTGTAGGAGAGGAAGTTAGGTCATAACTGCTCGTACATGCATAAAAGCAGCAGCGTTATATTTGAAACATGTGTTAAAACTATAGAGAAGAGATAAAAGGGAGGGGACTGAAGGCTTTCATTAGTGAAGACAAGACCCCAAGTCACGTGACAGATTTTAAAGCAAAGCGCTGGAAGAAACCAGGTTTATTTTGCTTGTTTCACGCAAAACGTGCCAACCATCCATCATTGCTCAGTCACGTGACTTGAGGTCTTTGGATCAGCTTTTGCTAAGCTAATAATTGGACTTGCTCTCTCCATTTTAATTCCTGCTCTGAGGTTGAAACCGATGCTTTTGGGGAGTTTGACTCCCAAAATCCACTAACAGTTTCTTGTCTCCAGGTATTAGCTGACATATCTGCTGTATAGTATCACATCCGTTATGCTTTTTAATGTTTCAGTATTGGGGACAAGTGTGCAAATACTTTGTCCCGATGAATAAAAATAAAGGATACAAGAACATACCGTGTGTTTTTCTTCATCGATGCCAAGGATAAAAAAATAATTATATATGAATCCGAAAGATATATTTAAAAAAAAATCTTAACCGCGCAAAACTTCATAAACACCTAGTATATTGCGCTTTAATTTTTGCTCAAAATAAGGAAAACATTGTAATTTGGCAAACGTTTGTTAAAGACTGACCGCAAAGAGGGCTCCTCCTTGTTTCAGAAGGGTCCATTTTCGTGAAGGGGTGATACGGAGATAAAAGTTGAAGAACAAAATTGGCAAGTGCGTTGCTGGCTTTAGGAATTGAATACGTCACCTTGGAATTAAATAAATTAGTTAAAGAGGTGGAACATTTTAATTTTGTGTGGTCAAGGCAGATGCCTCATTGAATTAAGCAAAGCAACTTGTAACGGTTTTGGGGAAAATAAGGTTGAAAAACATTTTTCTTAGTGGAATTAGCAGTAGTAACATCTTTCTATCTATTTCCACTAAGAAAAATATTAGAAAATGCTGTGTTTGTCCACCGGTTTAGGTCTTCATTCACAGTTTTATCATTCGTAGTTAAAGAAATATTCTGCTCTCTAATAAGTTCTAAAGGGGTTCGATGTCTTTATATTGTGTGAAATACCACGAGACAAATCCAGTATATGCAAAATAGCCTGATTCCACAGCTTCTAGAACGAACTTCCAATTATAAAAATTTTGTTTTTATGCAAGAATTTACGCTTTTCCATAAATCAAGAACAATTTCAAAAATTTCGGAAGGTAGTAATATCCTAATTTTGCTTGCCATGTTTTTTTTTTTTTTTTTTCATTTGCAACCAATGCAAATTTTATAGGAAGTCGCAAAGAGTCATTCCTCAGAAAATGACACAGCAAATTGACATTTAATCAGAGGGAATATTCATTTTTCATCAGAGCCCAAAATAAATATGACCAAATAATGACAAAGTAGGATAGACCGGGGCACATTTACGCATTGGGCACCTTACTCGTTTTTCCAAAACGAGTTATAACTGGAGAGCCAGCAGTCATATCAGATTAATGCTGCTCTCTAGCAAATGTTCTCACAAGTTTTTGAGCATCAGTCGAGCTTCGGTGTAGAATGCGGATAGGAAAATCTGTTTTCTACCAAGTTGAGTAAATTTTGTGTTGAACGTTCTGAAGCTTATTGTTAGTAAATAATACAGTTACTAAGAACAAATAAATACATAAAAATTTGCACAATTTTATCCTTTTCTAAAAATTATATTTGTATGGACAGAAAAGTTATAAAATTTTCTTGCACGTTAAAAATAAATCCAAACTTGACGACGGACACGTGTACGCATTTTCATTGGGGCACATTTACGCACATTCTTACTGTGTCTTACTACTCTGTCTTACTTCTAAACGGGCCTAGGACACTTTTTTCGCTCTGTACAGTTTCAAATCTTTAGTATTTTCAAGTTATTTAGTTTTGAAAATCACCATTCATTTTAAATTAAATAAAAGATTCGTATCTAATAGCTTACAATCATATAATGTTGTCTTCATGATTGTTCAGCTTTAACTTTATATACTATTCAGCCTGTAATACATTTTTTTATTTTAAAAATAGAAATTATGTTCAAAACACTAACAGAACCAAGTTAGATGTCAAAATAATGAAAAGGCTTATCGATAATCCAAGTATTTTTCCCAGAAGACCTTCCACATCGTCACATGTGTATTACCGCAATTGAAACCATTTGAAAAGGTAGGAACAAAGCTTAAGAACCAGGAAAGGGGGAAAAATAAGGATGCTTAGAATCCTAACTGATACTCCGATTAAAGAAGAGCAGTTAGAAGCTACAAAGAAAAAAAAAACAAAATGGGCAGAACAAAACAAAAGGGAGAGATTACTTTAAAATTTACAAGTTTCTTCTATTGAAGCAGAAATAGAAGACATCGAAAAAAAAGTATGAAACCAAAACCCGCGACAGGGAAAACGATAGTACACTATGTAAAAAGGAAATTAATGAACGATTCTGTTTACAAAGCAGAAAACTGTGCTTGCATCTATTGTTTGAAAGCACACAACCAATAGAAAAAAGGACAAGACAGGGTTCCATGTCTTAGATGTCAAAACGCAGTCCCATGACAAGCATGCGAAAATAAATACTTTATTTTTGTTAGTAAAATCTAAAAGTGATGAAGAAGATGACTAAATAGTTTCTATTCTTAATTAACAATAAGTCATATGATTTTAGGAACATAAAATGTTCTTTAATTAATTATTTGAGATTTTCTTATTTTTAAAGTGTGTTAAGAGAAATAAAATATTTAAACTTGGTTAAATTTCTAGTTCACTTACTCATTGATATCATTTTCACTTGCCCCGTGTTTGGGGCAAGTTTACGCAACCGACTTGGGCTCAAAAAAAAAAAAAAAAAGGTTAAAAACACAAGTTGAGAAACAACTGAATGTACAAATTTTTACTTCATTAACTGCTTCAAAAATAAACAATGTCTTAAATTTTCAGGATCAAGCATTAAAATTAGAAAATTCATTGAAAAAAATCCTCGTAAATGTGCCCCGTTCTACCCTACTCATATTAATTTGGAATGTGTTTTTTTTACCCTTTTATTATTGTTATTTTTCGATGTGTTTCCTAAGCTTCATATATATCTGGGACACAATCAAAGTAAATCATGCCAAACTGGTAAGATTTTTGAAGAGGAACTATTTTATCAAATCATGATTTTTTTTTTTTTTTTTTTGAGTTTCCACATTAATTTGGCAACCCTCTATATTATTTAAAATATTTTTACTGTCGTGTGTCAAATGCTGCATTACTTAACGATGCTATGTTTCGAAAATGGAAAAGTTTTGAAATTGCTTTTCCCAACCTCAAAAAAAAAAAAAAAAAAAAAACATTGTTTAATACTGTATTAGTGGCACAGCGCGGAATTTGATTCGAAATTATTTTTGGGTAAAAAAAAGTCAGAATTATAGTAGAAAGTCAAAGACTTAAAAATTTCAAGCGTCGGAGTCGAAGTCTTAATTTTTTGGAGTTGCAGTCAATCATTTTCTACCTTCCGCAGACCTTTAGTACCAGTAATTTAAGCATTGAATTTCAACAACGCAAAATTTCCGAAAAATAAAAGGTGTACTAAAAATTTCAAGCTAGTTCAAAGCACTGACGCATTAACCCATTTTATAATAGCATTTAATTTAAACCTATTTAAGTTTGCATTCACTTAACACAATCCATTTCTAACCCATCAATTATATGCAAAACAAATCCTTCTTCCTATTGGTTAAAAAGCATAACTCTTTATTTTCATTTCTACAAAAAACTAATGAACATCCGAAACGCGTCCAATGTCTGAAGATATCCAACCTTTTGAAACGTCTGAAAGCTATTTAATCTTTTCCTTAATGGGCTTATTTTTAGATTGGCCCAATATTCATGAGCCGGAAACTTTTATGATTAATAGGTAATAAAAATTCTCTCTAGTACCGTTATAAGCCCGCTGGGAAATGTTTTAGTATTGTGAGGAATCTAAGTTCAGAAAGCGCTAATGATTTGCTAAATTATGTAAGCTTAGAATCAATATTTGAGGAAGAAATGCGTAGCAGAAAGAACTGTTAGCTGTTTTTAAGCAAGTTAATGGAGCTTGAAAGTGTGATTTAGTTTTATTGCCACAATATTCGAGTTCTTCGTCATAATAAAAATAATTTTCCATTGAAATATTAATATTTTTAGTTATAGAAGAAGAGTGGTAGCGTAAAATTTTGAATATAAGGATATAAATATTTGGTTAAATATGTTTCTTAGTTCAATTGGCTCATAAACATAATCATTTATTCCGTAAACATTCTGTAAAAAATGACTTATATTCATCGTCTGCAACATTGAATGTTTGAATGAATTTATATTTTATTTCAGTTGTAATTTCTTCAGTGGAAACACTTAGTTTTGTATAAATTTCTTTTACTCTTAAAGTTTATTAATTGATTCTATTCCTAAAAAGATTAATGTACCCAAAATGACTGATGAGAAATAATTCTACGGCAAGTACGATAATATGGATTCCTCTAAATGTGTTTTGTTGATTCGTTGTTGAAGTGCTCAAGCTAATGGCCGGAAATAGCGATTTTTTTTTTTTTTTTTTGCTGTCATCTGTTTCTTTTGAAAGGGGTATAACTCTGTTATAAGTTTGTAAATTTATGAGGCAAAGTGATTTAAAAAATCGCTTTTCTTACAATCACCCGATTATTTTCATCTTAATAGATGTAACCCTTGATAAATAAATCATTTATTTGCAACGGATCTTTTATTTATCTGTAGTATAATAAATCGGGTGCATTATAAATATTATTTTTATACTCATTTTTAAATTATTTTGTTTCTTTGTTTCTTAAATGTGTAATAATAATAAGTCCGTAATCTAAAGAATTGAGCTTGTGATTTAAAAAAATGTAATTGTATCAAAAACTCTATCAAGAGGGTTTACTGTTTTTTATTGGTATTCCAATATAAATTATCACTGAACACAGTTTCTGATCCCAGTAAGATTAAAAAAAAATCGTACAATTTTAATGAGATTTTTTTGACTTATTGTCCAAAATTTAATTAATTTAATGTGTTTATTAATTTCTTATTTTATTTTTGTTTCAAAATTATCCATCAGAAAGTACAAATCTAAAGAAAAGTTTTCACAGGACTGCCGATTCGTTATCCATAAGTAAACATTCACCGTTTTGATGTATACTTTTTGTTTTGTATTTTTAGTCATTATACTTTTGACAGTAACTGAATCGATTACTTTAGAAAGAGCATAAGTCCAACTAATGCAACTTTTCAGGAATCAATAAAAAATGATTATTTCATTCAGAAATGAACTAAATTCTACGAAAATTTTTATGACTAATCTAGTCACAAGTAGGATCATTACCTCACCTTAAATTAAATTTCATTTCTTCACTGAAATTATCTTTATTTTTATTTTTTTAATTTGGACTTATGCCCTTTCTGCAATGAATATTCTGAAAGACTAGTTTAGAGTGATGAAAATACAAATCAAGTGAAACAGATTTGTTTCAAACTGATTTATGATAATAAAAAATAGTATAACCAAGGTACAAATAGAATTAGTGAAGATCGTATTCATAAGTTTATTATCTTAAGAAAATACATCGTATATTTTCCTCTTTCTCTCGTCTTGTTTTAGTGAAATAATAAAGTCTGGTGTGAAAAAAAACTGAGATATAGAGCAAAAGTTTTACATGTTTATATAAAACTAGATTCATATTCATATTCATCAAATGCATCCTCTATGGGAAATCTTTTTTTCTATCCTTCTTATGTCTAAATTTGTGTACCAAGTTAGATGTACATATTAGTCTGACTATGTTCAAAACTGCACTGTATAATCTCATCTTGCTATTTGTTATTTCTTCCAACAATATGAACATTTTCCCTTTATACTCAATATTGGCAAAGGTAGTTCAGCCGACACGCATTACTTTGCAATAGTCTCTTGAAAAGCGTTTATAAAATAGATAACCTTAAACCGTTCGTTTGATGTTCTATCGAATATTTAAACATCATAAATGTTACAATTGAAAACATTTGTTCGCCCAGTAGAATCTTTTTCCAAAATCTCAATTGGGAGATAAGTCCTCTTAAAAAATGAAGGGCACCTGTTTTGTGATGAAAAAAAAAAGATTTGAAAGTGAATTTTGGTGTAATTTCAGGACTTCACTTGTAAGAGATAGGATTTCACATGGTTATAATCTGTCATATCTGTTTAACATTTGCATTGGTGTTCCAAAATCCCGGTCGCAAAGGACAAACGGAAAACCTCTCAGAGGAATGTCACCAGCAATAGATGATGACTTTCTTCTTGTTAAATTTCAGCAGTGTTATTCCAAGAAAAAGTCTCCTGCAGTGTTGTTCTTATTTTGACCAGCGTATATCTCACTGAAAACATACAGTTTTTTCGCAGAGTGATGTTAATAAAACCGAGTCGACGTCTCGACATACAAATATGGGAAAACCACAGCTAACTCAATTTTGAAGAAAAAAAACTGTGACTTCTGCCCTTTCTGCAATAATCGATTCAACTAAGCTTTTTTGTGACTCGTATTTTGAATGCAATGAAATTCAACTAGAATCACACGGTTTTTTTTTTTTTATAAACAATAATACATATGTATAAAATGAATGGAGTGATTTGCTTGATAACCAATTAATGAATACCAATTACTCTTCTAAATAGTCTGGAAATCGAGATATACCTAATATGCATAGTTATTTTGAGCTGTGAACTTTAATTTAACAGATACATAGATAAAAATCTACTTCCAGGCTATCAAAATGTAACGGCATTTAATGCGAACGTTTCTTTCAAAGTCGCGCACTTGGCAATTTCCTAGCTTGAAA
The DNA here is from genome assembly GCF_026930045.1 of Uloborus diversus. Taxonomy (NCBI): domain Eukaryota; kingdom Metazoa; phylum Arthropoda; class Arachnida; order Araneae; family Uloboridae; genus Uloborus; species Uloborus diversus. The sequence continues at coordinate 51,975,344 of NC_072735.1, forward strand.
TCATTCAATAACAAACATTTCCTTAATTCACTCAACATATTTCAATGTAATTGCAAATTTAAGAATAACTTTTCATTTCAAAGAATACTATCAAAAGCAATTTACCGTTATTTAAAAGAAAAAACAGTAAAAGACTTCAATTTCGAAAATTGTAAGTAATTAATGAGCTACACTTTTAAAAGGTATCCAAAATATTTCAGAAACAACTGAAAAATAAACTTTCACTAAGATAAAATTAATTCCAAACAAAAGAGAACAAAGCATTTTAATAATCTCTCGAGTTAATTTTCGACTTTTTAGCGTTTATTATTAAATTCTTACTGAAAATAAAGAAGGATCTCAGAAACAAAAATCGCGTAGAAAAGTTCAACTTAAAGGCTTTTGCTTGTGTAATGGAAAATATAAAACAAGCCCGGCAAAGTTTTCTTAACTGAATCTCGAACGCATTACGGGAACACTTTTAAATGCCCGAAATCCATTTTCGCTTTCCCTAATGTGTTTGTTTTTAAAGCAGCTTTATATTAACGAACCGGAAACTTTTATGATTAGTAGCATAATAAACATTTCTCTTTTGCTAGTAATAAAGCCACAGGAAAATGTTTTCATTTCCTTCTTTTTTTTTTCTCAGAAGTGTTACGAGGATTATTACTTAGTAATAAATGGTCAAAATAAATACTTGTAAATGAGGTTGTTCGTATGATGTTCGGTTTATAGTACTGCTAGAATTTTATATTTGGTGATTTTACTAGATTCTTGTCTTTTGCATAGTACAAGAACGTTAAAAATTGCTTCATTATCGTTTTTAAACTAATAAACTGCTTCTATCAATAACGTTCAGTTCTCTCACGATTTTCATGTTTTTGTGGTTGATTTTTTTGCACTAATGAAGAGGCTTCATTGTTGCCTTGAAATAGCTATATACTGTGATTTCGTGAGAATTCTTGCTTTATTTACTTTTACTATTCACTTTAATCATATTTAACGCAAAGGTAATGTGATCGTCTTTCATTTAAGAACCATCAGTCATATTTATTTACACTAAATCTCACTGTCTTATAAAACGCTATTAATGGTGTCGCATAAACCAATAAATCGTTGAAAAGTTATAATATGTCGGGCTGAAAAAAGTAGGACTGAATTTAATAATCGACATGTAAATTTTCGAACAAAATCTGAAATAGATTGAATGCTATTTTTTGCAACCGAATAAAATAATACTGGAGTAGCACTGTTATACGATATAAATTTGGGGCATTTATTAAACAAACTTATTTGTCGATAAAGTAGATGTATAATGACGGGGAATCAGGGCCATATGCAAGGGGGAGGCTTTTAGAGTGCAATCCCCTTCCGAAAAAATTTTAAAACTACATTAAAAACATAAAACAAAAAATCTGAACAAAATAGTGTTAATAATATTATTTTCCATTTCACCTGAAAATTAAATTACTATTATTGAAAAATTGTGTTAACTATTGCTGTATCTGTATCATGTATCTTCCTTACTGACACGTTACCAATATTATGCATTACGAATATTATGCATTTTATGAAACATACTTTAGATGTTCTTTTTTATTCTGAGCCCCCCAGTCATGGTGCATTTTTAAGTGTTGAAATGCGAAAGAGTAAATTCATGAAATGACAATTTGGTGTGTGAAAACTGCCTTGTTCTAATAAACAATGTAATTATTTTAAAATAGTGATTCCTTTACTTCAGGATTAAAAGAGAAAATAATTAAATTAATACGTAAAAAATGACTGATATTTGAATTTTATTTACCACACGAATGCATGGTATTTTAAATATTTTGTTATATCTAAAGCGCCGATTCTCGAACGAAGGTCCAGTGGACCGAAAGTGGTCTTTGGAAG